>NC_080677.1:8787878-9090909 GCF_030445035.2 Dasypus novemcinctus
AGGGAGGGTGTGATTTGGGGGCTGAGGGATGGCAGTAAAGCTCAGGGAACTTCTGTCCCTCTGGCTGATTGGGTGCAACAGTCCTATCCTTGATAAAAAACTGCTGCAGGAATTGGGAATGTGCCAGGCATTGCCAAAAAAAATCATTGTTTCTAGCCTTGGCCCTGGTCTAGGTTGGATTGAGTGCTGATATGTTGCAGGCCTAACACTGGACAAGAGACATTTAAATTTGTGTGTGCCCAGGATCCCAGAGCTGAGGGCAACTTGGCCTGGAACATCCCATGGTGAAGCTTGCACGTGTGCCTGTGTGTGCTCGAGCCCACACCTCATCTGCCACTCACATATGTCACCCATTCTAGTGACTCATTGTCAGTCTTCTGTGTGATTGTGTAAGTATGGGTCATGGAAGTGCAATGACAAGGAAAAAAGACAAAATTGAGGTTAGAATGGTTGGAGTTTGAATGCAGGTAGGATAAAAATGAAGTAATTGAAAAGTCATTCATTTTCTAGATGTTTTGGCCCGTGTCCTAGTTTTTTCAGCAAGCAGAAGGGGTGCTAACAGAAGTAGTTAGGGCCTCTGGGAGTAGAGCTCTAAACAGTGAATCTTACGGGTTTGCTAACCATATTCTCAGTTAGACTGAGAGAGTTTGATGTAGACAATTGAGTGTGTGCTCAGGCTTCTTTCCTCCGGGGCCAGGAGACAGTAGGGGCTGAAAGCAACCTGTGTTGAGGTCCAAGGTTTCAGCTGCTTCATGCTATCTCTCTGATGGCCAAACCCCATTATCCATAAATCAGACAGTAACTCAGTTGGTGAAAACCTCAAGTAACCTGACAGAACTATTGCTTTGCAATAGTAGCTATTTTCTAAGAATTATAAGTGCACCCTGTTTTTAATTTCCAAATGGCAAACCTTCAGTCTCTCTCGTAAAGTATTCCAGCAGCCTTAAAAGCAATTCCTGGCTAAGGTAGGCTGCCATCCCTTGCCTTCCACCTGTTGAGTTGCCAGGAGATTTGTTTACTTTGTCAGAAACTGCAGGGTAAAGGGATAAAGTACAACTTTTTCATATTTGTGTCTTTGCATGTGCTATCTTTGCCAACTGGAATCTTCTTTGCTCATTTTCCAGTGTGAAAATTGTTACTCTCATATGACATGAAGCATATGCTTTTCCCTAAGCCAGGTGCTCCCTTCTACTATTACTATAACATTTCCTACAGCCCTAAGGCCATTGTCACTGTGTACTATAAGTAATTCTGCAAACATGCATACCTTTACTAAGAAAAAGTTAGGTAGTATTTGTCTGAATTTCTATGTACCAGGCACAGTGCTGACCATGTGACATGCACTACTTTATTTAATTTTTATAACCATCTTCTCAGACTGGGACTATTCTTATTATCACCATTTTACGAAGAGAAAACTGACACCCACGTATTTACTTGCTCAAGGTCATACATGCAGGAAGAATATATCAATCAGGGTTCTCCAAAGAAACAGAATCAATGGGATATATGATGTATATATATTAAGAAATTTATTATAAGGAATTGGCTTATGTGATTATGGGAGCTAGGAAGCTCAAATTCTGTAGAGCAGATCCCAGAGGCTAGAAATTCCAGCAAGTGTACTGTTATAGTCTTAAGTTTGAATTCCTTAGGCTGGAAACTCAGGGAGGAGTAGAAAGTGTACTCTTAAGGCAGAATTCCTTCTGACCCCTGGACCTCTCAGTTCTCCCTCCTAAGCCTGCCAACTGATTTGATGAGACCTGCCCCCAGTGTGGAGGATCATCTGCTTTACTTAGGGTCAACCGAGTCTAGATACTAACCCTATCTAAGAAATACTCCAGCGCAGCATCCAGGCCAGTGTTTGACCAAACAAGTGGATACCCCGGTCTAGCCCAGTTGACACTTAAAATTGCCCGTCCCAATGGTCCAGAGCCAGAATGTGTGCCAAAGCAGTCTGACTCTGGAGATGAAATTCCTTGCCACCATCCTGTCTCCCTTCTGGGTTATGTTCAGGACATGTCCACCTCGTATCCCACCCTTGCCTCTCTTATACCTCTGGGATGCACTTGAAAGGAGATGACCAGTGCCTACTGGGAGGTGCTCCACTACCTATCCCCGAGGTGAGGGCAGCAAGAGGATCATCTTACCACTTTCCACCAGGATATCCATTTGGTGAGGACTTCTCATCTGCCTTCTGGTAAAAAGAACCAGTCCCAATTTCCTTCTAATGGTTTCTTGAATCAAGGTCAGCATGAACCTCATTTGCAGCGACCAGCAAGCTACCATCTGACTGTCTGTGTGCTTGATTATTATGCCCACAGGGCAAAGCCCATGGAAGGCAGCACACTCTGCCACATCATCTCCCTGGCATGACCCTTGATGTCAGAGTCTGTGTTGAATGCATCCTGCTGGTAGAACTCTTGCCACCCATGGCCCTTTCCCAAAGAGAAGAGGTTGCAGCCCACTGAAAATTATCTGTGAAGGGCAATTGGGTGGAAGAGCAAGAGAATTAAATGTAGAGTCATAATAACAGCAATAGTAACAGTAAAGATTTACTGAGTGCTTTCTATGCACTGGGTGCTAGACAGAGACAGATGACTGAGCAGGAGAGGCAGAGGCTGCAGGAAGAGGCAGAAGCTGGCAGAAAGCTATGTGACAGGGGCAGAGGTTGACTGCTGACAAGCCACTCCAGCGTGCTACAGACTTAGGAGAAAGATACCTTGATTTAGACTTCTCACCTCTAACAATTTCTGTTGTTTGAGCCAACCCATTCTATGGTATTTGTTATAGCAGCCCTGCCAACTAAAACAGCACATCTGGATATCTAGTCAGAAAGTGGATTACACTGGCTCCTCAGTCCCATGGGACAGCAGTGGTCTAAAGGACTCTTGGAGATGTGATGTGGGGGCATTTTCAGGACTTGGAGTTGTCCTGGGTGGTACTGCAGGGACAGTTATGTCCTCCCATGGCCCACTGGGTGGACTGGGGGAGAGGGTAAACTATATTGTGGACCATTGACCATGTGGTGCAGCAGTGCTCAGAGATGTATTGACCAAGCACAATGAATGTCCCATGATGATGGAGGAGGTCATCGTTATGGGAGGAGTGGGGTGAGGGGAGTGTGGGGTATATGGGGACATCATATTTTTTGAATGTAATATTAAAAAAAATAAATAAAAATTTAAAAAAAGAAAGAAAAATAAAAGTGGTTAACAATTAAAAAAAAAAAAAAAGGACTCTTGGCTCTCCCTCTTGCCTCGGAGTCCACATAGCCTCTTCCTTCCATGTAGGGTTGAAAATGCACTGTGTACCTTGCTCATGGATGGGTGAATGTGGATTGGCCCAATTGCTATTTCTGCATGGTACATGGATGTGCGAGTGTCATAAATGGAGTGGAGGGGTGAGTATAGTAAGTGAGAGCTCCAGTGAGTTGACCTGGACCATTGACCAGGAGTCAACTCAAGAATCCCCTAGGATGTGAGCAGGGGTTGGGGATAAAGGAGGACCAGAAGGTGAGATCCCAAGTCTCCAACTAACATGGAGACTGCAATCAGGAAATGTAAGCATGGTGGAGATGTTACAAGGGGAACAGTCAGATACTATGAGTGTCAAAAGACTTTTTTTCCCATGCAGATGGAAAAGCAAAGGCATTTCACAATTTACATTCTACTTAAAAGCAAAAAGAAAAATAAGCAGATTTGCTGGTGATTAGTAATTTAAAACCTGTGGGCTCACAATGTGTGTAAACACAACAGATGGCTCTGTTCCTTTGGATTTGGGGTTAAATATGCAGTTTGGTTCTTTTAAGGACTTTTAGGGATTTTCCAAGGCCAAAACCATATAAGAGCCAATCCTACAATCATCTGATTTTTATTTATCACCTTTTAAAAACCACTTAATAGAAACTTACATAACAAATTTGGGAATATAATAAAATTTGGCTCCTTTAAGTAGAAATTATTTTCTTAACTGGAAGTAGATAATTTCCAGAGAAAGAATGGTTGCAATATTGCATTAATTGTGACTAAATTAGACTGACCAGGAGATTACTTATAATAATCATGGAAAATAGTGCAATCATGGATAAATATTAATGTGACTTGAACCCATAATTTTTGTTAGCTTCTTTAGTATTTAACAGAGCATAAATCATGTTTCCACTTTGTCCCTTTTGGTTCTCAGCAGCTCTATGAGCCAAGCATATAGGAAGTTCTAGTAACTGGCAATGTATAGTTGAGGATGATGGGATCTAATGAGATTTGTGAGCTCAGGCCCCTTGGCTTGGCCATGGTCAAGTTTGCACATGACTTTGGTAGACCTAATTCTGTCCCTAAGGTACATTTCATGAACTTGTGCCACTGCTTGATGTTACAGTTTCATTTTCTTGAATTCACAGTGAATGAACTGTGAACTGAGTAATGGCAAATGTGAGACATCAGGAGAGAAGGTGCCAGTGAGCTAAGCAGGGAGATATAACCCAACTGTTGTTCTATGGGGAGAAGCAGACCACAGCCTGCTGTGGCCCCAGTTTATAACCCAAGATCCTTTTTCAGTGTTCAATCTGCTTTCTGGAGTTGGCATAAAATAAATCAACTAAGAGTACATCAGATCCTTTTTTTTTTTTTTTTTACCTCCAGGTATCTTGCAAGGGAACTCCAAGGACAAGGAAGCCTCTTCTTCTTCTTTTTTTAAATCTTAAAATGTATTTTCATAGTTGTATGGTCAAGGTGGTTGATCTCTCAACTGTATGTTTTCAATGCAACTCAATACATAATATTTCTTAGACTGACCACTTTGTAGAAACTGACTTTTAGTTTTCTGGCTGCTCAAGCAAATACCACGAAATGGGTCAGGTTAAACAATGGGAATTTAGTCAGTCATGGTTTTGAGACTAGGATAAAGTCCAAACCAGGGCTTCATCAAGGCCATGCTGTCTTCCTGAAGACGGGTGTTCAGGGACTGGCTGCCAGTGATCCTTGGTCCTGGGTTCTTCTGTCACATGGCAATGCACATGGTAGCCTCTCCTAGGCTCTCCCTTCTCTTGTGGATTCTTTCCTTTTTCTGCCCTTTTAATTTGCTGCTGACTTATGGCTTCTTCCTATGTGGCCTTCTCCAATTTGGCTTCCAGTTTGTTGTCTTTTATAAGGCCTCTAGTAAAATTAAGACCCACCCTGAGACAGTTGTGTTACAGCTTAACAAAAAATAACATTTTCAAGAGGTCCTATTTGCAAAAGGTTCACCCCCACAGGAATACAGATTGAGGGTAAGAACATTATGAACCCTATGTTGGGGTTCACAATTCAGTCTACCACAAACACCCAGACTATTCTTCAACCACAAGCATGACACCTTCTCCTTCTCTGCAAATGGAAACTCTTTTCCCCTAATTATTCTGGACAATAGCTAGGATCAGCTGGGAATCCTTTAACTTCTAAAAACAATGCCAGTAGATCTATAATTTTTCTATTGAAGACATTGGATGGGTAAACAGGTACAGGATGCAAGTCTGGTTTTGTAACCTGAGTGGTGGGCTATAAATCTGACATTGCTGTGAAGCTTAATGGCTTATTTTAATAATCCCATGTTACTCCACAATGTATGAATATTTGGCTCCTATGTAAATTAAGTTCCATTTGCATTAATGGCAGCCTAAGTAAGTCAGGCAAGTCCTCCTGGGTCCCGGTCAAAAATATAAGAAACATTTGATCAAAGACATTGGAGAGCTAATAAAACAGTAAAAAATAAAAGGAGCCAACCATGGGAGGGGGGAAGGAAACCAGAGAGGAAAGCCAGAACTAAGAGACAGTTTTCCTGAGGTGTCTGTGGATTCCAGGAGATACAGCCAAAATGCTACAAAGCTGAGCAGAGAAGCCACGAGTCTCCCAGGGCTATGGGGCAGGAGCATGACCTTGGCTAGTGTACTTTTAGCACCTCCAGACTTTGGGATGAGCCCTGAAGGGCTGCAACATAAGGTAAGAGTGATCCAGAAATGGGCCAGTCCCCAAGGGGTCTGAAGCCCGTCTTTGATTACTTCCATCCCTGACGATATATTATAGAAGGGTTTATAAATTGGTGTGTCACAAGGCTCCTGTCAGAAGTAAATGTAAATAATTGCTGGAGAAAGATAAAGTCTTCCTAGAATTCAAATTATTTGTATAATTTTTCATACAGAATTTCAGTGACTCAATCATAGAACAGCTAGGTCTATGCAAGCAGGAAAAGATGTGATATAAAAGCAAAAAAATAAAAAAAAAAAAACAGCAGGAAAGAGAAAAAGCCATATAGGGAATTGCAAAAGTATTGTTACAATATGCTGATTTAAATATAACTATGCTATACATTCCAGAAAATAAAAAACAAAACTGAGAACAAAAAATTTATAGAATGTAGCAAGTGGATATTCTATAATTTTAACAAATCCATAAAGGAAAATAAGAACACAATGGATGGGTTCCACAACAAATTGGATACATTTGAGGGAAAAAAAGGATTAAGATACAGAAAAGAACATAATATATACATGGAACAGTAAAAGATATCTAACAACTAAGAGAAAAAAGAGAGCACCTTGAAGAAAATTTAAAAATCATAAAAGATTATTTTGCTTGCCTTTATGAAATATAATCAGAAACCTTGACAAAATGGATATTTTATTGAAACATCCAATTTACTTGTGAAAATTGATCCTAATACTAATAAAGTGCTTAAAAAAGACCAATTTCCACAGATTAACTAGAGACAATTATCAAGTAATGTCCCACATAAATGGCCAAAGGCATTAAGCCAAAATAGTTTCCCAGGGGAATTATGCCAAACTTTTAGACAGTAGATAGAAATTTCTAAGTTCTTTTAAGAAGCAAATAAAGCAAAGACACTTAAGCCTGGTAAGATAGCATAAACAAGAAATTTGCAAGCCAATATTACTTTTAAATAACAGTACAAAAATCCTAAATAATAAAATAGTCAACAGATTGCAGCACCGTAATAAAAAGTAACTGAGAGTAATACTCCAAGGCCAAGTGGTTTTCTACTCCATTCAAGGATGACTCATCTTTAGGAATCTGTTAATTTTATTCACCTTATTAATATGCCTTTGGGGATTGAATCACTCCCCACCAAAGGTCTGGTGGGTGTGAACCTCTGTGTAAATAAGATCCTTGAAGAGGCTGTTAGTTAAGATGTGTCCAGACTGAATGAGAGTGCCTTCCAGGTTTCAGAATCGTAGGGAACCCTTAGTCCTTGTTTTCTTTCCAATTTCTCCCCTCTCCTTCTAGAATGGGAATGTTTATCCTTTGTCTGTCTCACCATTCTATATTAGAAGCAGGTAATTGTTTTCTAGGTTTTATAAGTCCACAGAGAGAAAAATTTGCTGAGATTTTATACTTATCATTGTTCTAAATCAGCTAATGGCTTTTGATGTTGCAATGTAAGGAATGCATTTTGCATTTAGGAAGAACATGTGTTTTGGAAGTCCAGACAGCAGATTACTGGGGATTGAATCATGTACCAGACAAAAACCATCTTCAGATTCCCGCCCCCATCCTGTGAGTGAAAACTCATTTGTAAATAGGGCTTTTGAAGAGGCTGTTAGTTAAGGTGTGCTAAGGTGTGCCCAATCTGCGTGTGACCTTAATCCAATGTGGCTGACAGCCTTATAAGCAAAGAAATTGGGCACAGAAAAAGAAGCCACCTCGTGAGCAGCCAGAATCTGGAAGTCAACAGAACCTGGAAGGGAATTGGACTTGGCCCAATGGATAGGGCGTCCGCCTACCACATGGGAGGTCCATGGTTCAAACCCCGGACCTCCTTGATCCGTGTGGAGCTGGTCCATGTGCAGTGCTGATGTGCACAAGTAGTGCCGTGCCACGCAGGGGTGTCCCCCGCTTAGGGGAGCCCCATGCGCAAGGAGTGTGCCCCATAAGGAGAGCCGCCCAGTGTGAAAGAAAGTGCAACCTGCCCAGGAATGGTGCCGCACACACGGAGAGCTGACGCAGCAAGATGACGCAGCAAAAAGAAACAGATTCCTGGTGCCACTGATAAGGATAGAAGTGGTCACAGAAGAACACACAGCAAATGGACACAGAGAGCAGACAACTGGGGAGGGGTGTGGGGGAAGGAGAAATAAATAATAAATAATAATAATAATTAAAAAAACAGAACCTGGAAGAGAAAGGGGAGGATGCTCCCATGTGCATGGCTATGTGGCAGAAAAACCAAGGACACAGGACTGTGAACAGCCAGCCCAGAATGCCACAGTCCTCAGGGAGGAAGCATCTCAATTCTGGATTTCTCCTAAACTCAAAATGGTGAGCCAATAAATTTCTATTGCTTAACCCAATCCATTGTATACTATTTGTTTTAGCAACTAAGAAACTAAAACATCTAAGAAGAAGAATCATATAAATACAATGCAAATATGATGCAAAATTCCAATTTTTAATTAAAATTACTGGACACAAAATGAATTAATTTCTTGCAAAATAGATAAATAGATATAATAAATTGGGAATAAATTTAAGAAGAAAGGCTCAAAAGATATAAAGAAAATTGAAAAATATTCCCAAAAGACACAAAAGTAGATGTGAGAAATATAAAGAGATCCTTATACTTATCTGTGACCCCTGGACATCATAGCCATGGTAAATCTAACTTACTTCACAAATTTAATGTAATTTCCATAAAAACGAAAAAGCTTTTTTCTAGACCTAGGCAAGTTGATACTCAACTTCATATGGGAAATAAACACCCCAGATTAGCTAGGAAAGTATTGAAAAGGAAGACCTAAGAGCGGCAAACAAACTGGCAGACACTATGACACACTGAATTAAAACTGTGTGATACTTACACACGGATAGAGGCATTGTGATAGATGAGGCTAGGAACCACAGAAATTGATCCAAGTACACATGAGCATCTAGAATATGATAAGAGTGGCAACTCAAATCACTGGGACAAAATGAACTTTCAGTAAATTTTGCTTGGACAACTGGATAGCCATTGGGGGAAAAATGGAATTTGATCCACTCTTTGCCACACAGAAAGAAAAAATCTAAATGGAACAGAAGTATTAAGGATAAAGTGGAAAATATACTTCCAAAACCTCAATATATGGAATGCCTTTCTACCAATAACCAAAAGAAAAGATAGATAATTTGACTACTTAAGAATGAGAAATTGGTGCATGGTAAACAAACATGAAAAACAATGTCAAGATACAATATTTGCAACATATATTATAGGTTAAGGAACTAATATCTTTGGTAAGAAGGACATTATAAGATAGTGGGGAAAATTTTTTTTAAAACCTATGTAATGGTTGAGAGATATAAACAGATGTTTCACAAAAAGATATCTCTTAAATACATGAAAAAATGTTCAATATTCTCTCATAATTAGAGAAATGCATGTTATCGAGAACGATAGGCAACTTCACAGATAGGCAAAATCTCAAAAGTTTGAAAATCCACTCATTTTTGAGTCTCCAGTGAAATGTGCATTCCTACACTTTGTTTGTTGGAAAATTAAGTGAACCAACTCTTATGTGGAGAATTTGGGAATATCTAACAAAAATATACATACGTTGATCCTTGACCCAACCATCTCACTCCTAGAAATTTACTGTAAATATACACCTCTAACAATATAAAAATACATGTGCAGAAGAAAATTTATTGTAGCATTGTTTGTAATAGCAAAATATTGGAAACTACCTAAATGTCCCAGCACAGGAGAGTAGTAAAAACATATGGGACTTACACAAAAGGAGAAATATGCAGTTATATAAAAAATTAGGAAATTCTCTGTGAACCACTTTGGAGTGGTTTCTGTGAGACCCTGTTAAGTTAAAAAAAAGGCAAAAGTCAAATAGTGCCTAGAATATCCTACCTATTGTGTGAGGAAGAAGGAGAATAAGAAATAAGACACATATTTACCAATTTTGACTACCGCCTCCTCCCCTGCAAGGGTGGAATGGATGATATTGAAGGTAAAGCAGGGAGTCAGTGTTCTGAGTGTATCTTCTTGTAGAACTTTCACTTTTGGAAGCATGTTAATATTCTTCATATTAAAAAAATAAAATAGAATCAACAGTGATGGAGGAAAAACTAAAACTGATGCAAACAGAAAGAAGCAAGCATATTCACTTCATAATCACAGTGAAAGGGAGAAAACAACAACTCTAGCAACGAAACAGGTAGTTTGATAATGTAACTGCAGTTTCTAGGGGAAAAAGAAATGTTATCACGCCTGGCACTCTCTTGAGTAGGTATGTACAGTGATATGCATTAGCAAGTCTGAAAATATTTTAATGTTGGGATAAGCAAAAAATTAAAAGTGTTGGTGAGAGTCAGTGTTCTCACTATTGAAGGACTATAAAATTGTTGAATGGCAGAAGGCATGTGGACTGCATAGAAATTAGAGGTATGAGAGAAACTCATGATTTATATATTTATATATAGATTTATTTTTAATATAGAATTTGTAATGTATTTTAGTTCTTTCTGCTGACAGGGTCAAAAAACAGTGACACCCCATGAGCAAGGAGTAACCCCACTGTCTAAATCTTGGTTTGACAAATTGCCATATTTCACTAAAAAGGCAGGAGATAAATTCATAGGCCCTTGTGTTCCTAGAAAGTGGTGAGAGTCCAGCTTAACATTAGACTTTACCTACAACGTCTCTAATTAAAAATAATCAAAAAGACAATACATAACCATTAACTAAAACAGAAAATAATACTGAGTTATCAAACTTGAACTGGAGAGTAGGTGTTGCAACTCTGCTGAGGTTCTGGGTTTAACAGGAACATGAACAGACCAAAGATTTAAGTCTCTGGGACATATATTTAACAAGGATAGTGCTCATTATAGGCTCAAATAAAAGGAGCAGAAAATCCATGTGTAGGGCAACTATAAATGGGTCTAAGTCTGTTATACTGGCGAGCACACATTTCAAAGTAAGGCCCGCTGGCAGGGTGCCAAATTCCTGAGCTTGTCTGCCAGGCTTACAGTGCCGGGAGTCTCCAGAGCCCTTAGGAGCCCTGCTATTTGAGATCCTGCTGAGTGTGCATAAGTGTAACCTCTGGAATGAACTGCCGACTCACTTTGAAATCTCTTAGCCATAAAAACTCATTTCTAGTTAATATTTCCCACTTTTGGTCAAGATCTTTTTCCAGACGCATTGCTAGTTGGCACTTGGTAATAGCTGCTTGGTGCCAGGGAGGCTCATCCTCAGGGGGAAGGTAATGTGTTTATGTGCTGAGATTGGCTTAGAAAGAGGCCACATTTGAGCAACAAGAAGACTTTCAGGAGGTAACTCTCAGGCAATATATAACACTAGGCCAAGTTTCAATTTTACAAGTTAGAGTTTGTAAGTACAACCATCAAGGAACAGAGAGTGTCTGCAACTGCCAGCAAGATAGTTCCATCCTTCTGGCCCATGGGAACTAAGCCCCCTCTCAATTACAAGCAGAGTGGGCATCACCATTCTCAAATCCTCAAGATTGGGGAAAAACAATGCACTAAAGGAGACTTATTATTAGTCTATTATAGACATTATTCTAGTAATGGAAGAACTTTCAGTGTTGATAGAAGGGAATGGCCACCAGAGGTTCTGAGGGGAGGGAGAAGGAAGAATAGGTGTAATATGGGGGGCATTTTGGGGACATTGGAATTGCCCTGCATGACATTGCAATGATGGATACAGGTCACTATATATTTTGTCATAACCTGCAAAATTGTGCAGGATAGAGTGTAAACTATAATGCAAACTATAGTCCATGTTTAGAAGCAATGCTTCAATATGTTTTTATCAATTCTAACAAATGTACCACACTAATAACGGATGTTGTTAATGTGTGAAGGTGTGGGAGGGGGAAGAGCGGAGCATATGGGAATCCCTTATATTTTTTAGGTAGCATTTACGTAATCTAAAGTTTCTTTTAAAAAAATGATTTAAAAAATTAAAAATATCAGTAAATACATGAATTATAGAAAGACCAAATTCTTCAAAAACAATTGCTTATATGCATAAAATCCAACTATGTACTTCTACTTCCTTTCTTGTAATACTGAAATTAAAAAGATAGAAGAGGCGTATTCCTGTTAGGTATCTGGAAATGGAATGTAAGTTCAAAGAAAATATTTATTGCTGATGTGATAAGCTTGGCAATGACCAGTTTGGCTTTTGCATGAGTGGAAGATTTATTTTATATTTGAAAATCAGTCAAAGTAACTCACCAAAATAAATATAATACAGGAGAAAATGTACATTATAATTTTAATCTGTACAGAAACAATACTTGATAAAATTCAGCAACCAGTTTTGATAAAACACTTAGAAAGGAGGAGCAGAAGAAATTTCCTTTTTTGATAGAAGAAATGTGCCAAAATTTTACAGCACCCATTATGGTTAATGGTGAAATGTTTAAATCTTTCTCTTGGATATTGGCATGGAGAAAAGGCTACCTGCTAGCACCAATTTTGTCCAAAATTATACTGGGATTCCTAGCAACATAATATGACAAGTAAAAGAAATAATAGATGCATGAGTTGAAATGGAAGAAAGAAAGAAACCATTAGTCAGCTATAAAATGGTTGTGCATGTAAAAAGCTCAAAGGATATATACATAAATTATTAGAATTAATTAGTGAGTTAAAAATATTAATTTGCATCACTGGATAAAAGGTCAAAATGCAATAAAATAGTTTTATCCCATCAGATAAATACTAAATATTATAATTTATAACATATACCCTTTATAAAAGATAAAACAACACTTCCCCAGAAATAAATAGAATGAATGATATAAATACCATGTGTAGAAGACTATAAAATACTACTGCAATAAATTAATACATTTCTAAAAATAGAGTTACATTATATTCATGAATTATAATATTTTGAAGATTGAAATATTGGAATATTTTGACAATATTGATACATAGGATCAATGCAAGCCTAATCAATACTCTAGCAGATCTTTGGGAGTAGAAATTTATAGGCTGGGGAAACGGACTTTGGCCCAGTGGTTAGGGCGTCCGTCTACCACATGGGAGGCCCGCGGTTCAAGCCCCGGGCCTCCTTGACCCATGTGGAGCTGGCCCATGCGCAGTGCTGATGCGCGCAAGGAGTGCCGCGCCACGCAGGGTGTCCCCCGCGTAGGGGAGCCCCACGCGCAAGGAGTGCACCCATAAGGAGAGCCGCCCAGCGCGAAGGAGGGAGCAGCCTGCGGAGGAATGGCGCCGCCCACACTTACCGAGCCCCTGACGACAACAGAAGCGGACAAAGAAACAAGACGCAGCAAAAAGACACAGAAAACAGACAACTGGGGGAGGGGAGGGGAATTAAATAAATAAAAATAAATCTTTAAAAAAAAAAAAAAAGAAATTGATAGGCTGGTTCTAAAACTGGAATAAAAATAAAAAAGGCCCAGAATTGCACAGATAATCTTAAAGAGGAAGGTCAATTTGGGAAGATTTAGTCCATGAATATCATGATTATAATATGCAATTGTAGTAGCTGAGACAGCATTTAAGTCATGAAAATGTAGAGAAAAGTCCATTGGGAAAAAAGAGAAAGTCCATAAATAGATCTGTGTATATAACAATGCTTTATTTATAATAAATGTATTCTGATAGAGCACTAGAGAAGAGAATGGTCTTTTTACATTTTTTAATAATGTTTACTGTGGTAACATATACAGCTCAACATTTCCCATTTTAACCACTTTAAAGTTTAGAGTTCAGTGGCTTCATCTACATTCACAATATTGTGCTGCCATCACCACCATCCGTTACTGAAACATTTTCATCACCCCAGGCAGAAACCCTTTAATCATTAAGTAAAAACTCTCCATTCCTCCTCCTTTCCCTGATTCCCGGTAGCCTGTAATATACTGTCTGTCTTTTTTCATATTCCAAATATTTCATGTAAGGGAAAGATAATTTTTTTTTTTTGAGTAATGGGGGCCTGGGGATTGAACCTGGGACCTCGTATTTGGGAAGCCAGCACTCAACTACTGAGCCACACTGGCTTCCCTGAGTTGGTTTTTTTCATTTGTTTTGCTTGTTGTTTGTTTTTGTTTTTCAGGAGGCACCGGAAAGCGAACCTAGGACCTCCCATGTGGGAGCCACATCTGCTCCCAGGTGAACAGCCAATATTTATACTTCTATGTCCTGTTCATTGCACTCAACATCATGTCTTCAAAGTTCATCTACATTGTAGCATGTGTCAGAACTTCAATCCTACTTAGGGATAAATAATATTCCGATGTGTGTATATATCACATTTTACTTATTCATCTGTTGGTGGGCACATGGATTACTTCCTTATAGCTATTCTGAATAGTGCTACTCTGACGTTGGCATACAAATACAAGTTTAATTTTAAGTATATAACTGGAAATGGGTTTGCCAGGTCATATGGTAATTTTATGTTCAACTTTCTAAAGAACCACCAAGCTGATATCCATAGCAGGCTGCACCATTTTGTGTTCCCACCAGTAATGTATGGGAGTTCCTATTTCTCCATGTCTTTGCCAACCTTGTTATTTTCTGTTATTTTCCTCCATGGTTGATTCACCCCGCTTGGAAACTACCACCTTTTGTCCTCCATTCTTATATTTTTTTCTTTTAAAGATTTATTTATTTATTTCTCTCCCCTCCCCCACACCCCTGTTGTCTGTTCTCAATGTCTATTTGCTGCGTCTTGTTTCTTTGTCTGCTTCTGTTGTTGTCAGTGGCACGGGAATCTGTGTTTCTTTTTGTTGTGCTTTCTGTAGGTGTATAGTCTTCATAGCCATCACATAAAGTTACTTTATCTTGTGTTCTTAGGTTGCTTTTGCCATAAATTTTTCAGCTCATAGCCTTTTAGTTTGTTTCCAATTTTGTCTCTGTTAGCAATAGGGTTGTGATTATACATTTATAGTTTCCCCCACTTTACACCTCTTAGGATAGAGTTTCAGAAGCTGCAATACCCCTGGTTAAATGTGTTACTCTTGATGCATGTTGCCAAATTGCCTTCATGAACATTTACCACTTTCATCAGCTCAGTGATAAATGAGTGGCCACTTCCACCATGTCCTGGACAGCAGTGGTTGCTACATTTCTGGAATGTTTCAAAATTTAATCAGTGAACTATGCTGCTGATTACTAAATTATGAAAAAAAGCACTCTCATGAAAAAAACATTTTTTGAAAAAATTAAATTATTGGCTACCTCCCAAAGGAACCTGCTACATACCTACATTTTCCATAAATAATCTTGATACATTATTTAAATTTCAGACCCTTTAATTATTACATCAAATTATACTGTGACTGCCAGCCTATTTTGCACAAAACACATTTTGAAAATTTGTGATTTGTTTATGAGGTTTTAGAAAAAATATAAATGGAAACATTGTTCATCCAAGTGTGATGAACAAAGCTTTTCCGAAAAACAGCTTCAAATAATGTAGACAATGGATTTCATTTTAAATGGAGCTGCGTGGGATTTCTGGAATCGATTTAATAGTTCTTTGAAATACTTAGTCCTTACATTTAGTACATACATAACTACCCACATCAGAAATGGTATGGCTACAACAAAGGCAGTAGGGTGCAAAAATCGTGTTCTTGGAGAAGTCCTCTAGTTCAAATGTTACCACATTAGCTTTAAAATTTATTTTTGCCCCAAGAACTTCTTTTGATGGAAATCTAGTGTACTCAGACTTGACTGCAATTGACAATTGCTCATTGCATTTGACATGGTTGTTTGAAAAACAATGCCGGGTCATGCCTGCTTTTGGGAAATTAGTAGCTATTTGGAAATGGAGCCATGCTTCTCCATTTAAGTATTAGTGTCATGTGTTTCCCCTACCTTGGCTTCTTGGCTAAAGACATGTGGCCTGGAGAACCATGACGATACCCAGTGATGTTAGCAGATATATTGTCTCCTGGCATCTCTATTGGCCCCCCAAGTCCCATCATGCATCAGCTCCAAAGTGGCCATAAGACAGTGCTTCTAGTGCAAAGAAATGAGAACCTGGCTTGGAGCGAACCCATTTAATGTCCTAATTCCTAAGTGGTGCCTTTCTCCATGCTGAATTGCAGGAAAGCTGGAACAGATGCTGGGTGCTGGGAAAGGCACTGGGCACTGACACTTGGCTCTGCTGTTTGTTAATTTTAAGTGACATTGAGTGACTCACTTCTAACTTTGTAAATTTTGGGGATTATATTAGATAACCTCCAATGCCCCTTCCATCTCTGCCTTTTTATACTTTAAATTTTACATTCCTGAAGCCTCTGGTTCTTCTTTGCATTTTTTTTGTAGATTTATGTGAAAATGCATAAAAATATTTTCAGTTTATTAATTTATTCCACAAATGATGATTAAGCTTCTATTTTGTAGCAGGCATTCTGATCATTGATAGAGGCACAAAAATGACTGTGATTTGGTCCCTGTTCTGAAAAGCTCATGGTCCCATGAAGGGAAAAGTCAAATAAATTGTTTTGGCAGAATGTGGTAAGTTCTATGATAAATGGATAAATCTGTTCTTAGAACTGTTGAGAAGAAATGTATCCAATTTTGCTTCAAGGGTTTCAGAACCTCCATCCCTAAAATGTTTACATCAGAGGTGTATCTCAGAGGATGAAAAGAAATGACATGAATTTGGAGTATTACTAGAGACCCCGTTCTCATTGCGGTTGTTTATAGTTTTTTACTATGATAAACAATATAAATAGATACATTTATTCTACATCTATATCTAAATCTACGTCTATATCTAAAGTACATTTATATTAAGCGGGGAATTTTATGAACAAAACAAAGGCCTGAAAAATATGGAAAATTCTGACAACTACAAAGTTCGGTGGTCTGAACTATGAGACTGAGTAGTAGGCAGATTGAAGAGACCTTGAAATTCTGGAGACCAGCAGCCGTCAAACTTCGCCATCCAATAGAATATTCTGGGTACATTTTTTAAACCCCAATTCTTGGGCCATAACTCATATTATTCAATCAGTAACACTCTGAGTGGGACTGGAGCCTTAATATTTTTTAAAAATTCCCCAAGGAATTACAATATGGAGCCAAGGTTGAAAACCAGTAACAGATGATATGGAGACATGAAAGATTTTAATCTTAGAAGTATATCATAAATGGTATTATTGGTGGGTAGTTAAGTACAATCCCTCTGCTAATCAGTGTGGAGGAAACACTAAAGTGAGGAGAGGCAAAAGGCAGGCATACCCACGAGGAGGACTTTTAAATAGTATCAACAAGAATGAACATGTGAGGGAATTGGTGCGGGTCACAATGATAGAAATTAAGATGGCATTGCTCAAAGTAGACATTACCCTAAAGAGTAGGACTCCTCAGGGCTTTGGAGACATCCAGACACTGTAGTCATGGCAGATAGCTCAGGAGTTTAGTGCCTTGCCAGTGGGTCCTACTTTGGAATTTATGCTCCCCAGTGTGACAGAGTTGGACTCAGTTGTGGTTTCTGTATGCATGGCTCTTCTGTCCATCTATTTGAACCTATAATTAGTACTAGAGTTGGAATGTGTACATCCGAGAGACTTAAATCTTTGGGCTGTCCATGTGCCAGCTGGGCCTGGAATCTCAATGGATTTGCAATACCAACTCTCCAGTCCATTGGTCTCACCCTGGACAACTAATGAGGAAGTGATGTTGGACAACTACCATACCAAGGAACAGAGAGAATCTACAACTGCAATCAAGTGACTCCCATCCATTGGCTCCATGGGATCACAGCTCCCTCTCAATTAGAGGTAGAGTGGACATCACCATCCCAGAATCTGCAGGATTGGGGAATTAACTATAGACTAAAGTAGACTTACTGGTATTCCACTGTAGACTTATTGTGATTCTGGCAAAGGAAGAAATGATATCATTGATGAGGAGGCAGTAGCCACTGGAGGTTCTGAGGGGAGGGAGAGGGAAAAAACAGGTGAAATATGGGGGCCTTTTCAGGACTTGGGAGTTGTCCTGAATGACATTGCAACAATAGATGAAGGCTATTATATATCTTGCCATAATCTACAGAATTGGGAGGGAGAGAGTGTAAACTGCAATGTAAACTTTAATCCATGCTTGGTGGCAATGCTCCAAAATGTGTTCATCAATTGCAATGAATGTATCACACTAATTTAAGGATGTTGTTAATGTGGGAAAATGGGGAAGGTGTGGGGAGAGGGGCATATGGGAATTGTCTATGTTTTTTATGTGATATTTGTGTAATCTAAGTATCTTTAAAAAAATAGATAAGTAAAAAAGAGGTCATTGCTTTAGTTTGCTCTGCTGGCTAAGCAGGTACCATAAAATGCATTGGCTTTTTAAAAAATTTTTATTTTTTTACTTTATTTTTTATTGTCTTTTTAAAAATATATATATAGATCACAAAAAATGTTACATTAAAAAATATACGAGGTTCCCATATACCCCACAGCCCACCCCACCCACTCTTCCAACATCAACAGCTTCTTTCATCATTGTGGCATATTCATTGCATTTGGGGAATACATTTTGGAGCTCTGCTGGACTCCATGGATTGTATTTTACATTGTGTTTTACACTCTCCGCCAGTCCATTCAGTGGATTATGGCAGGATATATAATGTCCACATCTGTCCCTGCAGTATCATTTAGGACAACTCCAAGTCTCCAAAATGCCCCCACATCACTTCTCTTCTTCCCTCTCCCTACCCTCAGCATCTACTGTGGCCACTGTCTCCATATTAATGATACAATTTCTTCCATTGCTAGAGTCACAATAGTTCTGTAGTAGAATACCAGCAAGTCCACTCTAATCCATATTTTATTCCTCCATCCTGTGGACCCTGGGATGGTGATGTCCACTCCACCTCTAAATCAAGAGGGAGCTTAGATTCCACATGGATGATGGATGTGATTCTCCTGCTTGCAGTTGTAGACAGTCTCGGTTCCCTGGTGTGGTGGTTAACCATCTTCATCTCCATGTTAGCTGGCCTGGGTAATTTCAATGAAGCTAAGAGTAGGTATTGCAACTCTGCTGAGGCTCAGGACCCAGCTGGCACATGACCAGTCCAGAGATTCAAGTCTCCTGAGTATGCACCAACCCCAGTGCCAACCACAAGTTCAGTAAAAGTGACAGAAGAGGCAGGTGTAGAAAGGTCATATCTGAGTCCAACTCCATCACACTCCGGAGCACAAATTCCAAAGTAGGGCCCACTGACAAGGCACTGAACTCCAGAGCCATCTGCCATGACTGTAGAACCTGTGCATCTCCATAACTCTCAGGAGCACCAGTACCTGGGATTGTATCTACTTTGGCTGTCTCTGAGATCCTGCTGAAAAGTGCATTAGTGCACCCCTCTGATGACCTCTCAACTCATTTTAAAGTCTCTTAGCCATATAAACTCATTTGTCTTTACCTTGTCCCCCTTTTATTCAAGATCTTTTTATAGTTATATCACTGGCTGGTAATTGGTAGTAATCCCTTGGCACCAGGGAGGCTCATCCCCAGGAGTCATGTCCCTTGCTGGGGGGTAGGTAATGCATTTACATGCTGATTTTGACTTAGAGAGTGGCCACAATTGAGCAACATGGAGGCTCTCAGGAGGCTCTTAGACACCCTGCAGCTCTAGGCCTAATTGAAATTTCAGGCACACAGGCTCATAAGCATAGTCACCAGTATCAAGGGCTCATCATTGGGCCATCCTTCTTCATTGGTCTTTGCCATTGCACTTGGGGGATTGTTGCTGTTCCATTGGGGAATATGACAGAACTCCCCTGGTAAGGAACTTACCACTCCCTCAGTTGTTGTTTGTCTACCTACTATAGTAGGTAGTAGTCTACCTGCTATGACAATACCTAACAAATACCCAAACATTTTTATATACCCTATATACCTGCCCTGGAGAACTCCCTCCTAACCATGTGTCCCCCATCAATAACACCCCACAACAGTGCTCCTCCCCTGCCATAGATGAACTCCTTTGTGATCCAAAACTTCTTAAAAAATGAAGCCTAATGTATTGCCAAATTCAATTAATAGGAAAATGAAATACAGTGATAAGATTAAAGATTAGAAATAAAATATATACTAATTTAGAAAAACTAAAATAAAGTAAAAAATAAATTAGGGTATTAAAAAATGAAAAATATCATAAAACTCTGTTTTTAACATTTGCCTTTCATCACTGTAATGGGTATTGCCCTGTATGTACAGTTGCAAGGCAATCTCTTTCATTCCTTCCTCAGTGTCTACATCTTTTTCTTTTTAAATTTTTAATTTTGTCTTCAAAAAAGTTTTAAATCACAGTAAAGTCACATAAACAATCTAGTGGTCTCCCAAGTATACAACATCAAACCCTTTTCCCCCTTCCCCAACTTATGGGAGTTTATTTGTTTACAGTTTGAGGCCATGAGAATGTCCAAATCAAGACATCATCAAGGTGATGCTTTTTTCCTGAAGACTGGTTACTCGTGATCCTTAGGACTTCAGCCCCATGACAGGGCACATGGTGGTGACTGGTGATCTGTCTCTTCTCTTCTGGGCTTCATTGCCTTCAACTTATTGCTTCTGTGACTTTCTCTCTCTTTATTCATCTTGATTACAAAGGATTCCAGTAAGAAGATTAAAACTCACCCTAGACCACACTTTAACTGAAGTTACCTCATCAAAAGGTCCTACTTACAATATGTTTACACCCATAGGAAAGGTTTAGCTTCAAGAGCAAGCCTTTCTGGGGCCCACACAGTTTCAAATCATCACAGGCACCATTGGTGGGATTTGGTAAGAAATTCAATAAAGGTGGAATGGAAGGGGAAGGGGTAGAGGATAGAGTTTAATCATGAGGTAGGGATTCCTCGATGAGTAGCAGTGCTATTACCTGTTACAGAATAGAGAAATTACTGAGAGAGCTTTAGGAGGAAATGTTTGTTAATCTGAGGGTTTAGACTGCAGCTCTGTGAGAGAGGATTGGGCTAGAAGTAAATATTCAGGAATAGTGGGAATACAGAAGGTTATAATGCCACAGAAATAGGTGAGATTTCCTCCCACAAGAGTGGCACATGACAAGCATCTAGAGAGCTTTGGAAAAATACCATTGCCTGCCCCAACTTAGACCAGTTAATCAGAACCTCTGTGCAGGTACTCCAGGACTTATAGACTGTGAAGTTGAAGACTTAAAAATGAAGGGACTCAGCTTTTTAAGGGAAGGAGGCAGAATAAAAATCTCTGAACTTCCCTTTAGACAACTCTGCTCTACTGCTTCAAAAATGCAGGAAAACTCTGAGTCCAGAGAAGCCTTTCAACCCAGGGAGGGTGGGAACTTATTTCTCCCACAACGGACTTTAGGACTTTAATAGTTCCTTGAAACCCATGAAACTAACACAGCCCTTGACTTCGTGAAACATTGGGGGCTTTACATCATCCCCACTTTCTTTGACTAACCTCATCTTCTTGCCTTACCCTCTTTGTTACAGCTCTGTGGGCTTCTTAACTACAGAAAAAAGAAAACTGGTGAGAGTTTAGAGGCAAATAGCTTTCCCCAAATGTTAATTTTGATGAGAGGTAAGTGGTTAGCAGACATTCAAGAAAAAATCATCGACCTAAAAGTCACCCCTTAAAATGTTAGACTTGGAGGTGTTTCTGACTTGCTGTGACTTCTTCTCACCCTTTGTTCTCCATTTAGGAGCTAGAACTGTTTCCACCTACCTTCAACGGTTCAGCAGATCATTTCCTCAGACTTTTATCTATGAGCTATTAAACGCAAATTTGTAGCTCTAAGTATTTTGCAATGAATAGCTAACATAGTCAACTTTTTCTGCTTATATCAATTCCAGAAGTATTCTTAGGTGAATAAAAACGGAGCATTGTTGGCTTTAAACATAAAATTAGACAGAATTGTCTATGTTGAAATGTTTCCTGAAAGAAGAAATTATTTAGACATAGCTTAAGAGCCTAAAATCCCTTTTTTTAAAAAGATTTATTTGTTTATTTATTTCTCTCCCCTCCCCCCCACCCCGGTTGTCTGTTCTCTGTGTCTATTTGCTGCGTTTTCTTTGTCTGCTTCTGTTATTGTCAGCCGCAGGGGAATCTGTGTTTCTTTTTCTTGCGTCATCTTGTTGTGTCATTTCTCTGTGTGTGCGGCACCATTCCTGGGCAGGCTGCATTTTCTTTTGCACTGGACAGCTTTCCTTACGGGGCGCACTCCTTGCGTGTAGGGCTCCCCTACGTGGGGGACACCCCTGCATGGCAGGGCACTCCTTGCACGCATCAGCAGTGTGTGGGCCAGCTCCACACGGGTCACGGAGGCCCGGAATTTGAACCGTGAACCTCCCATGTGGTAGACGGATGCCCTAACTACTGGGCCAAGTCCGCCGCCCTAAAATCCCTTTAAATACCATTTAGTCCTTAAAGATGTGTAGTTGTGTATATCTCTTAAGGGAGTCCACTGGTGAGGGACGTGCCTATTTAAACAACTGAAATCTTTTTTTTTAGTCATTTAATTCTATCTCCATGCTGAGATCTAACTATACAATAAACAAGCCTTCCATCATCTATATTTCTTAAGGCTTTGTGGAACATATGCAAAGCCTGGTGTAAATCAACATTTTTCCAAAGTGCCAGAAATGACTCTCTCAGTTCAGAAAGAGATACAAGAAATATGGTCCTCCCTGGTGCTGAGGGATTACTACCATCACCAGCTGGTGATGCAACTAGAAAATGACCTTGAATAAAAGGGGAAAATTGTAAAGACAAATGAGTTTATATGGCTAAGAGGCTTCAAAATGAGTCAGGAGGTCATCAAAGGGTCACGCTTATGCACGTCTCAACAGGATCCCAGAGACAGCCAAAGTAGATACAACCCAAGTACTTGTGCTCCTGAGAGCTATGGAGACACACAGGATCTATGGTCATGACAGATGGCTCTGAAGCTCATTGCCTTGCCAGTGGGCTCTACTTTGGAATTTGTGCTCCTGATTGTGATGGAGTTGGACACAGATATGACCTCTTTGTACATGCCTCTTCTGTCACTTTTACTGAACCTGTGATTGGTGTTGAGGTTTGTATATTCTCAGGAGACTTGAATCTCTGGATTGTCCATGTGCTAGCTGGGTTCTGAGCCTCAGCAGAGTTGCAACACTTACTCTCTGGTTCATCAGATTTATCCAAGTCAGCTGATGGGGAGGTGAGAATGGTTAACCATCACACCAGGGAACCAAGAGTGTCTACACCTGCAAGCAGGATAATCACATCCATCAGCCATGTGGGATCTAATCCCCTTCTCGGTTTAGAGGTAGAGTGGACATCACCTTCCCAGGTCCACAGGATGGAGGAATATAATATGGATTGGACTGGACTTGCTGATATTCTGCTATAGAAATGTTGTGACTCTAGTAATGGAAGACGTTGTATCATTGATATAGAGATAGTGGCCATGGGAGTTGCTGAGGGCAGAGAGAGGGAAGAAGAGTTGTGATATGGGGTATTCTTGGGACTTGGAGTTGTCTAAATGATATTGCAGGAACTTATGCCAGGACATTGTATATCCAGCCATAACCCACTGGATGGACTGGGGGAGAGTGTGAACTACAATGTAAACTATGGTCCATGTGGTGTGCCAGTGCTGCAGGGTGCATTCACCAAATGCAAAGAATGTGCCTTATTGATGAAAGGAGATGTTGATGTGGGAGGAGCGGAGGTGGGGTGGAGAGTGGGTCATATGGGAACCTCTTATGTTTTTTGATGTAATATGTTATATGATCCACTTATCTTTAAAAAGAATACAAAACAAACAAACAAACACAAAAGGGGGGGAGTATTCTTTTATTTGCTTGATTAGGACTTTATTTGGACGCATCCTTTTAGTCATTTGGGGAAAAGATGATCTTTGCACCTTGATGCCACTAGATGGCAACATCGCAACGCCAATGTCGGAGCACCAAGGGCCTGGGACCAATGCCTCCTGCCTCCTGCCCCAAGCGGTTCCTGGTGCTTGGTGAAGGGCTTCATCCCATGAGGCACCTTGGGAATGCCACCGTGGAAGGCTTCGGTGGTGCCAATTAGCACATGTTTCCTGATCCTAAAATAAATCAAAGAACATTGATGGCTTGAGTCCTTTTTATTTTATTTTTTCACCTCCCAGAGGTCCAGATCTAACCTTGTTCTTCCCCTGCTTGAAGAACTAGCAATGAATCCCTACTGCTAAAGGACTGAAGCCAGGGGTTACCTCCACAAAGGGAGTCTAATTTCTTTACATTGTATGGGCTCTGTGCTTAGGGGGACAGTAAAAATGTTTGACATCTATGTGTTGTGGACAGGGCCAGTCAGGGTAGATGGTGGTAATCGCTGCTGCAGCTGAAGGAGGCTCGCAGCCGAACTGTGTTGAGTGGGCAGCTTTGCTCTCTCTTTGCCCACTGCAGGCATCATGCCTTCCTCGCTTGTCCCTTTCCACGTTCCTACTGTGTCCCCTGTTGGGGGAGTCTCCCCTCCAGCCTCTGCTCTCAGGTCCAGGGCACTCCCTTGAGCTCTTGTGGTAGAGTCTCAGGGCCCCCAGGGTCTGGCGAAGACCCTTCCTGCTTTAGGTCTTGCAGAGGCTCCAGAGCGCAGGGGCTTTTAGGACATGTGTCTGGTGGCACCAAGGTCTGCAAGGGTCTGTGGGGTGTACCCTTCAATCCATTACTTCCTCCAGAACCCACTTACTTAACAACTAACTGTTCCAGAGACTGAGCTACATCTTGGGGATGTGGATGTAAATAAGGTATGATCGTTCCCTCCAGAAGTTAACAGTCTAGTCTGAGGGAAATGCAGAAAGTTTCAGAAATGCCTGGTCAAAGATGTTGGAGGAAAGTGTCTATAACTTGAGGTGGGAGTGCATAGGAAAGCGTGACTGCCTTGTCTGGGGATGTCGGGAAGGACAAGACTTGGTCCTGGAAGGAAAGATGTCTAGGCTAGGCATTCACCAGGCTGGGGAGGACGTTGGCCTTTCTCTCTCTTTCCTCTTCATTGCCTTCTTGATCTTTGGCACCCTACTTCTTTCCACAATGGTTGAGCTGAGGAGAAATGGGGCACTGTTTCTGCATAAGAGAAGACCCAGAAATCTTGCCCTTTCGCTAATGTCTAACTCTTTATTTAGGAGCCTCCCCTTAAGAAGAATGGCTTATACTTTGCTGCTGTTTGGCCTGAGGCTGGTAGCCTCACCTGACTGCTCCCTAGGAATTGTGGCACATTTACTTTTCAGAATACCTTTCGCAGGCTGGCCTTGTTTCCCACATGGATACAGCCCAGGATCTAGCGATGGACTTGAAATGACCACATGATCCTTTGAGTTCTGCCCAGGGGCCACCTGAATTCATGAGATTCCAACAAGTTCTGTGAAGACAAGGTCTAAAAACAGTGTGCCCCTTTGCTTTGGCTCTTCCTCTAAGGCTTATCTTTCTTTTATGAGTCTTGCATACTAATTGGCAAATAGGTCTTTCTTCTTTTATATAGTAGGTCATTTCAAAGGATATTCATATTCATTTGCAATCTGAATTCAAATCTCAATTGTTAGAAGGCTAGAAAATTAAAAAGATATATATTAATGTGGAGGCTTTGCTTGAGAGTTGATAATTGTGAAACTAAGTCTCTAGGTACCTTCAATCTTTCTGAATCTGTCCCAATTATTTTTAATGGTGGTGAGATAATAATTTCAGGACCCTAATAAGAAGAGTACATTCCAGTGTTTGGTCTTATTTCACTTTTTTTAGTTATCCCTGACTGTATCCTTAGCAAATGCAACATGAGGCAGATGCCAGGGATTGTGCTTACCATCTCCATCTTAATGCCTGAAAGTGGTACTCTCCAAAGAGCAGAAAAGCTCTGATCCTGATATAGGCATCACTCTCAGGGCTTTGGGGGAGACACAGAGGATCTCACCCAGTGGTTGATCGATGAGCTCCCCAAGGCACAATCTGGAGTCTGTTCCAGCACAGTGTTTTTTATAACTTTCTCAAAAGCAGAAATTGTGGGCCCCTGAAGAAATCCACTGCACGTTTCTTACACATTATGTGAAATGCAAAAGGATTAATTTCTCTTACACATATCAAAAAGAGCAAGTAAGCAACATTTCTAAATTAGGAAACTGTAAGCAGATTTTCCACTGCTATGCTTTTTTGTTCAATGAAAAGATGAAGCCTATATTGCAGGAAAAGTCACTACAATCTTTGAATGCCTTGTTTAAGGCATAATCCATTAATTCAATTATTTTTCTTGAGATGGAAAGATCCTTATATGGTTAAACCTGGGTCTCAAGTTCTACTATACACCAGTTTTTGTTTTTTTATGTAACAAGTCTAGTAAAAATAACTGTAATTTTGTGCTACATGTAAACATAATTTGTATGAATTAGTAAAATAATTATTATATATAACCCAATAGACGATTTATTGGAGAGACAGAAATCACAATGAGGTGTGGAAGCTTGTGTAAAGTTGGGACTGAGTGAATGGTGATGACCAATGAGAAGTGGTGGGGATTTGGAATCAAGGTTTTTTTGGGGGCAGTCCCACCCCTTATGATATAAGTAATCTTGGAAAATTTACTGAACATCAGTTCATTTGCACAAAGCAAGTAATTGTAACAAAAATATCAATATCAGTGTATGAGCACTGACTATTTCTATTTCTAAAGACTGAGCTAAGAACTTTATTTCATTAACTTTTTTATTGTAAACTCAAGAGTAGATGAGTCAGTGGGTGGAGGAGGAGTTTGATACCATTACTTCATCTATCTCATAGAGTATTGTGAATATGTTTCATATTCATGAAAATAACTAAGGATATGTAAAAACTAAGGAACATTGTTGATAAACAAGTACATCTCAAGAAGAATGGGAACCAACACGAAAAAAAGTGAGTCATGGTACTCATGAAATTGAACAACCACCATGTTATGTAGTAGATTGTAAAGACTAGCTTGTAGGTCAAACAACCAGAGAAGCTTTCATCAAGAAAAATATTAAGGGTCCAGCCTGGTCAAGATAGCGGAGTGAGATGCTTCAGGGCTCTGTCCATTCACAAAAACTTTGAACAACCAATAAGAACTGGCAGAAATATGTTCTTTAAAGTTCCAAAAATTGGTTAAAGGACTGGAGAAACAGGGCAAGTGTGAAATCAAGGAAAAGAGTACTTAAAAGTAGATATAGGAAGGTAGTGTAAGATCAGGCAGGCAAGGCTCAACTCTCTCAAAAACAATGGAGAAAGAGCAAAAATCTATCTGAGGGACGAGCTTTGGGGGTCAGCAGTTCAGGACAGTGCTTCTCTACTCCCAGGAGGGTGATGGACAGAGGGATGAAGAACCCAAAACAACAAACATGAGTTATCAACCCCAGTGGTGACTGGGTAAGGCTCTTCTCCCCCACCCCAAGATATTAAGCTGGGGTAAAACCCCTGGCTCACTGCAGCTGACTGAGAGGGCAACAGGTATCTTCCTCCCTGTCAGCCATTTCAAGGGAAAAGGAAGGGGAAGTCAGGAATCTTTTCTTCAGTGAATTTGACCAGCAGAGCCTGCTTTGAATCTCAGCTCTGACCAGACCAAAATACAGTAAAACAGAGCATGAAACACCTCCATGCAAAGGTGCACCAACATGTTCCAGCTGCTGAATGGACAAAAACTGCTTTTGGTCCTCTCTCTATCCTAACTCCAGGGAGAAAATCTGTGCCCCATTAGTAAGTCCCTGGAATGATTTTAATAACTTAAGCTGGGAAATTTTTTAAAGAATTTGAAAAAGTTAAACCAAATATCAAAGAAAAGGTATGAAAAGAAAGCAATAGGGAAGAGAGAGAAATTGGCCATAGAGCAAATTCATCAACATATTTAGATGCTTAGACATTAGCAAAAAATTACAGCTCATACCAGGAAACAGGGAGAGATGGCCTAGTGAAAGGAACAAACCAAATATCCTGAAGAGGTACAGGATTTAAGACAATTAATCAATGATAATCATGCAACTCTCCTAAGTCAATTTAAGAATCGAAAGAAGCTATGACTAAAGAGAAAAAGGAAGATACTGAGTGAGCATAAGGCACAATTTGAAAGCCTGCAAAGAAAAGTAACAGAGCTTATGGGAGTGAAAGACATGATGGATGATATTAAAAATACATTAGAGGCACATAAAAGCAGATCTGAATTGCTCGAAGCCAGAATTAGTGCTATCAAAGAAAACATTGAACTGGAAAGGACAGGAGAACAGAAAGAGAAGGGAATGAAACAGGGTCTCAGGGAATTGAATGACAACACAAAATGTACAAATGTACTCATTATCGGTGTCCCAGAAGGAGAAGAGAATGGAAAAGGGACAGAAAAAATATTTGAGGAAATAATGACTGAAAATTTCCCAACCCTTATGAAGGACATAAATATCAATATCCAAGAAGGAAAACACACTCCAAACAGAAGAAATCCAAATAGATTTACCCTAAGACACCTCTTATTCAGGATGACAAATATCAGAAACAAAGAGAGGATTCTGAAAGCATCACATAAAAGGGAAACTCAATAAGATTAAGTGCTGACCTCTCATCAGAAACCATGGAGGCAAGAAGAAAATGGTATGATGTATTTAAGGTACTGAGAAAGAAAAACTGCCAGCAAAGAAATCTGTGTCGAGCTAAACTGTCCTTCAAAAATGAGGCTGAGTTCAAGTCTTCACAGACAAACAAAAACTGATAGAATATGTTCCTAAAAGACCAGATTTGCAAGAGATACTAAAGGGAGTGCTGCAGCACAAAAGGAAAAAATAAGGAAAAAGACTTGGAAAAAGAGTATAGAAATGAAGATTAATAGGAAGGTAAATTAAAGGGTAAGAAGACAGACAATAGTACAATATGACAACAGGAAGTGAATGAACAAAATGGATGAAATAAGTAATGCCATTACAGTAATAACATTAAATGTTAATGGCTTGAACCGCCCAGTCAAAAGAAATAGACTGATAGAATGGATTTTAAAAAGTGAACCATCTATATGTTGTTTACCAGATACTCACCTCAGATGTAAGGGCACAACCAGGTTAAAAGTGAAAGGTTGGAAAAGGTATTCCATACAAATATTAATAGTAAACAAAAAAGAGCTGTAGTAGTAATACTAATAGTGGACAAATAGATTTTAAATGCAAAACCGTTATAAGGGATGAAGGTCATTATATATATTAAAAAGGGGCAATGCACCAAGAAGAAATAAGTAAACTAAATATTTATGCACCTAATCTGAGTGACCAAAGACACATGAGGCACACACTGGAAAAACTGAAGAGAGAAATAGATGTCTCTACAATAATAATTAGAAACTTCAGTATACCACTCTCAGAATTGGATAGAACATCTAATTAGAAGATAAACAGAAAGCTTGCATACTGTGATACATGAACTAGACCTAACAGACATCTATGGAGCATTGAACCGCCAAAGAGCAGAATATACAATACTTTCAAGCACTCATGGATCCTTCTCAAAGATAAGGACAAGTCTCAATAAATTTAGAAAGATTGAAATTACACTAAATACCTTCTCTCATCATGATGGAATGAAGCTAGAAATAAATATTGGATGGAAAAAGGGAAAAGTCATAAACATATGGAGATTAAACAACACACTCTTAAAAAATCAGTGAGTTAAAGAAGAAATTGCAAGAGAAGCCAGCAATATCTTGAGATGAGTGAAAATGAGAACATAACATATCAAAACTTATGGGGTATGAATAAATTATGCAAAATATGAATAGGGATAAAATTGCATTTATATTGCAGATTAATAATACAAAATGTTAATATCATACTGAAAAATCATTATATTTAGTGAAGGAGATTAGACACAGAGTACTACATACTGTATGATTACTTTTACATAAAATATAAATATAAACCAACTTATGAAGATGAAAAATGGATTGGTGGTTATGTAAGGCTGAGGAAGGAATACTAAGGGGTGTGAAGTCTTTCTTTTTGGAGTAATGAAATTGTTCTAAAAGTTTTGAGATGATGGGTGTACAACATTGTGATTATACTAAAAGCCTCTGATTATACACTTTGGATAGATCATATAGCACATTAAAATATCTCAATAAAACTGCTTAATAAACAAATAAATAGTTGTGCAAAAATAACAAAAATAGCAGCTATGTGCATCAGGAGAAACATGGAGAGATTGAGAGGTGAGGAATTTTCTTTTTTGTTTGTCTTTGTTTTGCTTTTTATTATTATTATTGAAATAATGAAAATGCTTGCATAATGATTGAAGTGATGAATGAGCAACTGTGTGATTATACCAAGTACCATTGATTAGATAAATTGTGTACTTTATTAATATATATCACAAATTAATTTGTTTTAAAAAAAAAACTATGAGACAATGCAAAGTCAGTGCTGAGAGGGAAATTTATAGCTCTCAATGTTTGCATTAAAAAAGAAGAAGGAGCTGAAACTGAAGATCTATCTGCAAATCTGGAGGAACTAGAAAAAGAACAGCAAACTAATCCCAAACCAAGATGAAGGAAAAAACTGGTAAAGATCAGAGCAGAAATAAATGAAATCAGGAACAGAAAAACAATAGTGAGAAACAAAACCAAAAGTTGGTTCTTTGAGAAGATTAACAAAATCGACAAACCCTTAGACAGACTGACAAAGAACGAAAGAGAGAAGTCACAAATAAATAAAATCAGAAATGAGACTGGGGACATTGCCACTGACCCTGCAGAAATAGGAGAGATTATACGAGGATACTATGAAAAATGGTATGCAAAAAACTAGAAAATGTGGATGAGATGGACAAATTCCTATATGCACATGAACCAGTGACCCCCCCCCCAAAAAAAAAATAGAAGACCTCAACAAACCAATCACAAGTGAAGAGACTGAAACGGTCATCAAAAACCAACCAGAGATGAGAAGCCTGGGACCAGATGCCTTCACAGGTGAATTCTACCAGTCAAAACTAATACCAATCTTGCTCCAGCTCTTAATGCTACCAAATTCATTCTATGAAGCAAGCATCATTCTATACTGAAAGCAGATAAAGATACTATGAAAAAAGAAAATTACAGCCCAATGTCTCTAATGAATTTAGATGCAAAAATCTACAAGAAAATACTTGCAAGCCAAATAGAAAAGCACATTAAAAGAATTATACACCATGAAAGTGGATCTTATCCCAGATATGCAAGGGTGGTTCAGCACAAGAAAATTAATTAGTGTAATAAACCACATTGATAAGTTGAAGAAGAAAAATCTCATGATCCTCTCAATTGATGCAGAAAGAGAATTTGACAAAAAAAAAAAATAGCACACTTTCTTCATAAAAAGACTCCAAAAATTAGGGAAGAAGGATTCTTTATCAATACGGTAAAGTGCAAAAAAACACAAACAAACACCTACAGCTAGCATTGTACTCAATGGTGAAAGACTGAAAGCTTTCCCACTGAGATCAGGAAAAAGACAAGGATGTTCTCTCTCATCATTATTCTTTGATATTGTGCTAGAAGTCCTAGCTAGAGCAATTAGGCTAGACAAAGAAATAAAGGGCACCCAAATAAGAAAGGAAGAAGTAAAACTTCACTATCGCTGATAATATAATTCTATATTTAGAAAATCCTGAAGAATCCTTAACAAAGCTACTAGCATTCACAGATGAGTTCAGCAAAGTGGTGGGATGCAAGATTAATATGCAAAGATCAATAGCGTTTCTATACCCACTGATGCTCTGTCTGAGAAGGAAATAAGAAAAAATTCCATTTATAAGAGTAACTAAAACAGTCAAATATTTAGGAATAAACTTATTCAAGGACATGAAAGACCTGTATTCAGAAAACTATAAGACATTGCTAAAAGAAACCAAAGAAGACTTAAATAAATGGAAGGGCATTCCTTTTTCATGGATTGGAAGACTAAATATTGTTAAGATGTCAATTCTACTGAAACTGATTTACAGAATCAGTGCAATCCCAATAATAATGCCAATAGTCTTTTTTTGCAGAATTGGAAAAGCCAATAATCAAATTTATTTGGAAGGGTAAGGGGCCTTAAATAGCCAAAATGTCTTAAAAAAGAAGAATGAAGTTGGAGGACTTTCACCTCCTGACTTTAAAGCATATCACTTATCTACAGTGGTAAAAAATAGAAGGCACTGACATAAAGACAGAATGATTGGCTAATGGAACTTAATCGAGGCCTCAGAAATAGACTCTCACATCTACAGTCAAGTGATTTTTGACAAGGCTGTTAAGCCCGCCCAGCTGGGCCAGAACAGTCTATTAAAAAAATGGTGCTGAGAGAACTGGATAGTTGTATCCAAAATAAAGAAGAAAACCCCTATCTCACACCTTATACAAAAATTAGCTCAAAATGGTCAAAGACCTAAGTATAAAAGGGGACAACCATAAAACACCTAGAAAAATGAGGAAACCATCTTCAAGATCTTGTGGAAGGCAACTGTTTCTTAAACCTTACACCCAAAACATGAGCACCAAAAGAAAAAATAGATAAATGCGACCTCCTCAAAAGTAAACACTTTTGCACTTCAAAGGGCTTTGCCAAAAGGGAGAAAAGGCAGCCAACTCAATGGGAGAAACTATTTGACAATCACATATCTGATAAGGTTTAATGTCTATGATATATAAAGAGATCATATAACTCAACAATAAAAAGACACACTACCCAATTAAAAAATGGGCAAAAGACCTGAAAAGGCAGTGGTCCAAAGAAGAAATGGAAATGGTGAAGAAATACATGAAAAATGTTCAACATCACTAGTAATTAGGGAAATGCAAATCAAAACTACAATGAGAGTTCATTTCACACCTATTCAACTGGCCACTATTAAAAAGTTGGGAAACTGTAAATGTTGGAAAGATATGGAAATATAAGAACAGTTATTCACTGTTGGTGGGAATGTAGAATGGTACAGCCACTGTGCAGTACCATTTGGCAGTTCCTAGAAAGTTGAATGTAGACTTGTCATGGAACCTGGCAATACCATTGCTAGGTATATTCTCAGGAGAACTGAGAGCAGTCACATGAACAGATATCTGTACACTGATGTTCATAGGAGCATTTTTCATGATTGCCAAAAGTTGGAAACAACCCAAGTGTCCATCTACTGAAGAATGGATAAACAAACTATGGTGTATTCACATGATGGGATAAGAAGAAATGAATTTGTGTAGCATATGACAACATGGATGAACCTGGAGGACATTATGCTAAGTGAAGCAAATCAGATACAAAAGGACAAATCCTGCAGGACTGTGTTATTATGAACAAAATATATTATGTAAACTCATGTAATTAATAATTAGACTATAGGTCACCAGAAAATAGATTGACGGTAGAGATGGGGAAGCTGATGGTTAATCTGTGCAGAATTGGTTAAAAGGTTGTTTGTACATCTTTGGAAATGAATGGAAATTGTGAGATCACAGTGGTGTTTATGACTAGCAGAGCTATTATATGGGTATGACAGTGCTTGAAAGGGAAAGTCTAAGGTCATGAATATTATTAGAAGGAAAGCTAAAAAATGTAACATGGGACATGTATATATATATCATATAACATAGTGAAACTTCATGTAAATATGAATATGGGTGATATTGCATATATATAAAACTGTTTTGACAAAATGTAAATACAAATAAACTGGAGAGAATGAAACAGAATAGCAGCTAGGTATGGTAGAAGAAGCATAGAGAGATTGAGAGGAGATGAGATATATTTGTTTGTTTATTGTTTTTATTATTATTATTACTAGAATAATGAAAATGCTCTAAAATTGACTGAAGTGATGAATGCACAACTATGTGATTATACCAAATACATTGATTGTGCACTTTGGATGGATTTATGCTCTATTAATATGTATAAATAAAATTGATTTGTTTAAAAAAAAGTGGATCAATCTCCTGATGCCCTGACTGGCCCCTTCTCTAGCCCTCACAACTCAGCATGGAGCTATCTTGTGCTTCTGGTGTGGATGCTTGTCACAGTTCCGGAGGGATCAGATTAACCCTTATTCACATACTGGGGGCATGTATGTCTGGCCCAATCTGCTTGGTGGTGGCCTGAGGACTTGCTGTCTCAGAACTTGCATGTAGAAGACAACCTATTGAGCTCTCCTACAGAATGTTTGGGAGAACTGTCAAGTAGTTCTGCATAGGGCAAGGGATTGCTGGCTGCAGTGCCCAGAAAACTGTTTCCTAGGAAAGAGGAACTACATTTTGGTCTAGAGCTATTCTCTAAATTGACAATGGATAAGCCCGGAAAGAAAACACTGGCATAGACCAATCTTTAAAGACTGGGAAAAGTGTTTTCTTTTCCCTCCACCCCTTATTTTTTTCTTTTTTGTTTGCTCCTGGCAATCAAAGAAAATTCTGTCAATACTAGCTCGATACAAGCTTAAGGAATAGATCCTTAGAGTCTAGATTCCAGCAAAAACACATCTAAATATCAAAGTATGCAGGTTTCAACAAAATTTCACAAAACCTGCAAAGAAACAGGAAGCGATGGTCCAGACAAAGCAGAAAATTAAAGCATTAGAAACCACTGATGAGGAGGACCAGAGTTAGGGCATATCAGAAAAAGACTTTTAAAAATTGGTCCTAAATATGCTCAAAATGCTAAAGGAAACATCAACAAAAAACTAAAGGAAATTAGGAAAGTGATAGATGAACAAAAAGAGAATATCAGTAGAGAGATAAAAATTATATAAAAAAATAACTAAGCAGAGCTGAAGACCATAATAAGAGAAATTTGAAAATTCCCATCAGAGGGGTTGGAAAGCAGATTAGAGCTGGCAGAAGTAAGAATCAGAGAATTTGATGATAAGACAACTGAAATCATCCAGTGTGGTGGTTTGAAACTACATGTATCCCAGAAAATTATGTTCTTGAAGCTAATCCATTCCTGTGAGGGTAAATTCATTGTAAGTAGGTTTTCATGAGGTTCCTTCAGTTAAGCCATGGTCCAGGGTGGTTCTTAATGTACTTTCTGGAATCCTTTTACACAGGATGGCTGCAGAGACAAGCAAGAAGCTAAAGGCAATAAAGTCCAGAAGAGAAGGGACAGACCAGCAATCACCTTGCCATGGGGCAGAGGATCCAAGGATTGCCTGCAGTCAGTCTTTAGGAAGACAGCATCACCTTGGTGATGCCTTGATTTGGATATTCCCATGGCCTCAAAATTGTAAGTTTTTAAGTTAACAAATTCCCTCAATGAACTCAAAACAAGATAAACCTAAATAGACCCACATTGTGGCATATTATGATCAAACACTCAAATGCCAAAGATAAAGGGAGAATTCTGAAAGCTGCAAGAGAGAAGCAACATGTCACATACAAGGGGATCTCAATAGGATTGAAGGTTGATTTCTCATGGGAAACCATGGAGGCAAGAAGGCAGTGAGATGACATATTAAAGTGGTGAAAGCAAACAGTTGCCAACCTAGAATTCTATATCCAGCAAAACTGTCTTTCAAAAATGAGGGAGAGATTACTATATTCACGGATAAACAAAAACTGAGGGAATTTGTCACCACCAAAGCAGCCCTATGAGAGATCCTAAAGAGAGTTCTGGAGGTTTAAAGGAAAGGACAATAAACACTAGGTCAAATTCACATGAAGAAATGAGGATCTCCAGTGAGGATAATGACATGGGTAAATTTAAATGCCAGTACTATTGTATTTTTGGTTTATAATTCTACTTTTTATTTCGTATAGGATCTAAAAGCCTAAGGCATAAGAAGTACTGATGAATTAGTGATACTGGACTCAGTGTACAAACGTAATTTGTGACAAGAAGTACATAAGGGTGGGATGACAGAAGGTTACAGAAAGTTTGAACACTATTGAAGTCTGTGTATACTATTGAAGTTAAGTTAGTAACAAAGCAAATGAGATTGCTACAGATTTAGGTTGTTAAATTTAGGTCCACGGTAACTACAAAGAAAATATGTAAGTGCATAGAGATAGTAATTAGAGTAAAGGTTGCCAGACCTGGGGTTGGGTGGGGAAATGGAAAGTTAATGTATAATGGGGTTTCTGTTTGGGGAGATGAGAAAATTTTAGAAATGGACGGTGGTAAGGGTACTGTAATATTGCGAATGTGATTAATCCCACTAAACAGTATGCTTGAGGATAGCTGAGATGGGAAAGTTTTTGTTGTATATATGTTCCCATAATTCTAAAAAAGAGAAAATAGACAGTGACAACTAAATGCCCCACATGAACAGGCTCAAAATGATATAATTGGGACATATGAAAAAAGTTGGAATACATCTTTATACAGACATAAAGACGGTAGACTTTATATCAATGTTAAATTTCTTGAACTTGATAACTGTACTAAGGTGCTTACATAAAGTGAATATCCCTGTTTTTAGGAAATGTACATGGGTAGTACTGAGTGTCAAGGAACATGATGTATGCAACCTACAGTCAAGTATTACCAGAAAATAGGCAGGTAGATAGAACTGTAGGGCAAATGTGTCAAAATTTAAAAATTGATAGATCTGTATATTGGATTTTCTGTATGTGGCTTGTATTTATTTGTAACTGCCTGTAAGTTTGAAATTATTTTTGAAATAAAAAGTAAAATATACAATTACAAGTGAAATCATGTTGCATGATGAATAATGAAACATCAATCATACTAAATGCCAGGGTTTGGGATGTGGGGAGATTCCAGGATATTGGAACAGTAAAAATCATATTAGCAAAAATGGCTGTAGACCAAAAGAAATGATAAAATCATTTAAAAATGAGCTCAGAGAAACTCACTTTGCCTAAGAGCACACAAGAAACTGAAATTCTACTTCAAGTGTGTCGAAGGGAGAGAATGGCACTTAGTATAAAGTTTATTCAAGGTTGATTAAACTTTTAATACTCTTGTAATTTTGGCTGGCCCAACTCTCCTTCCAGATAGCTCCCATTATATAAGAGCACAATGTGTTATTTATTTTTTAACTTCTGAATTATATGTGGAAAATATGTTCCTTACTTGAAGTATGTTTGCTTTTCTAAAGTAAACTTCATTTCAACTTCAAAAAATAATATCATAGACAAAAGACAGCTTAACAAATTATGGAAGGATTACTTTAAAAAATTCTGTCCAGGCACATTTATCTTATTTAATCCTAAAAACAAATTCAGTTGTTTCTTCCGTGTTCAGAAGTATAAATAAATGAGCACAGATTGGTTAAATGACATGACCAAGGTCTCCTTGTTAAAGAAAAAATGATTGATCATATTTATATCTCATAAAACTAAATCCCATATTCTTTTTTTTTCACCTTTAGCATTGATATAGTAACTTGTTTGCCTTTGCTACAAAAGTATTGCACTATTACTGTTAACAGTAGTTTGTAACTTACTTTAGTTGTATTTTCCCATGTATCACAATATTTTTAAAACCTTGTAATAGATGAAACTTCCTGTATTCTATCTTCTCGTAGCCTATACTTATTAACCACAATCCTCATCTACCACCAAAATCACTATGTTATACAGTCCCTAGATTATCCTCTAGCTATCTTTCAATGAACATTAACCTCCCTAGACTATTCCTTTTCAGTCACAATCACATTAATAAATTAGCAGTTAGTTATACTCATTATAATGTGTTACCATCAACTCTATCCATGTCTACATTTTTGTAACTGACTTTATTAAGCATTCTACATACATTCAGTATGAAGTCTGCCTTCTCAACCCACATTCTATCTCCTAGTAGCCTGTACTCCATAATATAACTATGTTAGTTTACTCATTGTATTTACTTCACATCAGTGAGACCATGCAAAAGTCACCCTTTTGTGTCTGGCTTATTTCATTCAACATGATATGCTCAAAGTTCATTCATGTTGTCATGTGCTTTCCCAGTTCATTTCTTCATACAGCTGAAGAATATTCAATTGTATGTATATACTGCATTTTCTTTATCCAGTCATCAGTTGATGGACCCTTGGGTTGTTTCCATCTTTTAGCTATTGTGAATAAAGCCTCTATGAACATCAGTGTACAATGTCTGTTTGTGTCCTTGCTTTCAGTTCTTCTGAATATATTCCTAGCAATGGGATTGCTGGATCATAGGGTAGTTCTATATTTAGCTTTCTGAGGAATCACCACACTGTCTTCCACAGAGGCTGCACTATTTTACATTCCCACCAACAGTGAAGGCATGCTCTTATTTTTCCACTTCCTCTACAGCATTTGTAGTTTTTGTTAAAAATTAATGGCTGTTCTGTAATATGAATTAATATCTCATTGTAGTTTTGATCTGTATTTCTTTAATAGCTGGTGATGTTGAACTTCTTTTCATGTGCCTTTTGGTCATTTGTATTTCCCCTTTTGAAAAAAATACCTGTTCAAGTCTTTTGCCCACTTTTAAATTGAGTTTCATATCTTTTCGTCATTGAGTTGTGCAATCTCTTTATATAACATGGAAATCAAACCCTTTTTGGATATGTGGTTTCCAAAAATTTTCTCCCATTGAGTAGATGGAGGTATTTTTCTTCATAAGACATGTTAATCTTCATTCCTTTTAATGACTGCAAGGTGTGGACCTCTCTGTCCTACTGACAGACATTTAGGTTTCTTCTAAATTGACTTCCACAATGTTGCAACAAATATCCCTCCTAAGCACTGTGAATTTCTGTTCGACAGATTGCGAGAGGCTGGACAGTTGAGCTAAAGGTAATGTGTATATTGATAGTTCCTATTAAATTGTTCTTCTTAAAGACTGATATTTCTCCTTTAATGGGCATATGTAAAATTGCAGGCATCCTCACTATGGATAAAAATTATCAATTATTTAAAGTTTTGCAAATCTGATGGAGAAAAAGTCTCATTTTGAATTTAATTTTAATATTAAGTAAAAAATTTTAATTTTTACTTTAATTTATATTTTTAATTACAAGTGAGACAGTACTGTCTTATGCTATTTTATCTTTGCATTTCTTCTTCAGTATAATGCTTCCTCATGTCTTTTGCAATTTTTCTGTGCACTGTTTGCATTTTCTTTTTGATTTATAAGTTACCTTTATTCTGGACATCTAGGGTAGATATAGGTTTTATGTGTCCTGAAGTTTAAAAAATTTAGAGAATTATCTGTTAGAAAAATAATGCAATGCAAAATAAGGAATGCAAATATTTATTAAGAATGGGAAAGAATTCTTATTGCTAGGCCCTTTCCATGACCTAGAAATGAACCCATGTAAGCAAGTGGCCCTGAAACTTGAGTCTCATTAGCTTCATGATATACTCTTCTGGAACTTAATCTTTTGTTGGTTAGGTTTGCAAATGTTTTCATTGTAAGGACATTTTAATTTTTTGTTTGCAAACTTGTCAATAGTTTCTATTACAACGGCTGTGCTGATAACCTGTCTTCTGGGATGTTGGCTTCTGTCCCTCCTGGGTTATGCTAGTCAACTGAGGACACTGTGAAGCATCTGTGGTTTCCATGCCCACATCCATTGATTGAGTGTGGGAGCACATGTGTTTGGGCTTGCTACTTACCTTATGTGGCAAGAGGAGAGAAATGATATCTGCTCTAAAGGCAAATTTCCCATCAATAACCATTAAAATTGCTCCATTGCTCCCCCAGTCCTGTATCTGTTGATGCTAAGACTTGAGTGTCTACAGAATACTCTTGCTTCTAGGCCATTCCTAAGCCAGTGATTTAGGTTCTGGCTTCCTCTGGACTTGTTTTTCCATAAAGCTTTTGCTTATCATTTTTCAGGAGTACTTCCAAAGTTTTGCTCAGCTAAAGGCTTAGGTTTTGTTTTTCAGTACTGTTATATATTTTAAAAATACCTTTCTATCATTCAGTGAGACTTTAGGTGGGAAAGAAAGTGGTTAAACATATTAAGACTGTTGTGTCCAATCTTTTCCTATGGACTTGACATCCAGAAAGGCATAGAGTGTTTCATAAGCATGCTACTAGTTCAAATACAAGAATGTTCCTCTATCACAACGTGTTAAGAATATGGAGATACTCGGGAAAAACATAATGTATAGACTATAGTTAACATTAATATTGTAATATTTTTACAGCAATGTCAAAGAAGGTTCTCTATTAATGCTGAAGGTCAACAATGGGGGTGTATAAGGGGCATGTAATTTTTCCTTTTGGAGTAATGAAAATGTTCTGAAATGGACTTAGCTGATGATGGCACAACTCTGGGATGAAACTGAAAGCTACTGAGTGTACACTTTGGATGCATTGTACAAGGCAGGGGGCTATGTAAAACAGTGAACCCATGGTGAGGGATGGACTAGTTAACAGTACAAGCATGAGAACATTCTCTCATGAAATATAAAAAATATGTAATATTAATGCAAGGTGTTAATAATAGGATGGCTTGTGGGAAACGTACACCAAATATAAACTTTTTTTTTTTTCTGCTTGTTTCTTTTATTAGAGAAGTTGTAGGTCTACAGAATAATTGTGCCTAATATACAGAATTGTGATATACCACCCTATTATTAACACCTTGCATTAGCGTGGTGCATTTGTTATAACTGACACCATTTTCATAATTGGACTCACTGTTTTGTACAGTTCTGTGAATTTTTTTTTTTTACATTTTTTAAATTGATTTTGTAATAATATTACATTAAAAATATATATGTGAGGTCCCATTCAACCCCACCCCCCCACCCCACCTCTCCCCCCCCCCCCCCCAGCAACACTCGTTCCCATCATCATGACACATCCATTGCATTTGGTAAGTACATCTTTGGTCATCTCTGCACCTCATAGTCAGTGGTCCACATCATGGCCCATACTCTCCTCCATTCCATCCAGTGGGCCCTGTGAGGATTTACAATGTCTGGTGATTGCCTCTGAAGCACCATCCAGGGCAGCTCCATGTCCCAAAGACGCCTCCACCTCTCATTTCTTCCTGCCTTTCCCCATACCCATCAGCCACCATGTCCACTTTTCCCAATCCAATGCCACCTCTTCTATGTGGACATTGGATTGGTTGTGTCCATTGCACCTCTATCAAGAGGAGGCTCAGATTCCACATGGATGTTGGATGCAATCCTCCCACTTTCAGTTGTAATCAAATATAAACTATTGACTAGAGATAGCAGTAATATTATGACAATGTTCTTTCATCATTTGTTATAAATGTCACGACAATGTAAGTTGTTGGATGGTGGGGCAATGGATGGGAATCCCATATGGTATGCATGACTGTTTTGTAAACTCACAACTCAAAGAAAATAAGAGTATTCACTTGATAAAGTGCTCTAAATTCGTGACTTACCATTTTTTGACTGTGAAATGGTTTATATTTTACAAGAAACATATTTTATAATACAGCCTAGTACACCTATTGCCACACATGCAAAATGTCATAGAATAGGATTTACCTTGTGTGACATGTGCTGTGATATTTTCTCTGTGCTTCCTCTCTGTGTTCTCCCCTCTCCTCTTTTCTCATTCATCCCTTGTGTTTGTTTAATTTCATTTCAAAATGCTGGTTATATCCCATTACACTGATTTTACAACCCACTCATGAGACAGTTTTTGCAGATTGACAAACAGTTTGGTATGAGTAGAGCCACCCACTGAAGAAAGGAAGCTCTTCTTCAGCTGTATCAGCTCAGTGACTCCAGGAACCCCTTCCTTTCCATCGCCTCTCTCTCTGCTTTGTGTCTTCGCAGTTTCTGTTCACCGCTTCCACAAAAATGAAACCTTTTAACCTCTTTGCCCCTACAATCCAAGTTCTTACCTGCTGTATATCATATAAGAGCCTCTCTCTTTTTGAGATAATAAGAGGTTATAAAAAACTTATGATAAGATTTTTCTCTTGAATGCATGGTTTTAAAAATGAGGAGATGAGAATCCAAGACATCGATTTCCTTTTTGACAGCATGCCCCTGAGCACCAGCCCTGAGACTAATTGATGTTCATTGATGTCAAGTTGTAAAGAATAATCATGACATTGATGGTGGCAGAAGAGCTAACATGCACTGAAGGCTTGAAATACACCTCATTGTGTCTCCTGTGTCTCTTTTTGTTGCATCATCCTGCTGTGCCAGCTGTCCGCATGGGCTGCATTCACAGGCCTCCACTCTGCTCAGGTCAGCTCTCCACTCAGGCCAGCCTGCCGTGCAGGCCAACTTTTCTTCATGAGGAGGCCCTGGGTATCAAAACTTGGACCTCCTATATGGTAAATGGGAGCCCAATTGCTTGAGCCACATCTGCTTCCCCCAATATAGTTTTAAGTATTCTACTCATATCATGAATCTTCACAACAACAGTGTAGATAAAAACCCATGAAGCACAGAGCTCAGACATAGGGAAAAAATGAAGCTTGAGAACTAGAAAGGGCATGGTAAGCTCCTTAAAGCCAGGTGGGGCAAGCTCAAGCACAAGTTGAACTCTAGACATTAGTGTTCTATAGCATTCTCATATTTTATTGCTTCTGCCTTTCTCAAAAGGAAGTACATAACAGATACCCAAGGGCTGGCTGAGGGGAGCAAAGTGCTCTTGCTATTTCTGGTCTCCCTTTGACCTCTGACCCTCTCCAGCCCATGCTCTGGACTACCCCCGTTATCACCTCTTTCCATGCCAGCTGTTCCTTGAATTTTGTACGGGGGGTAGGGGAATATGGAAAGGCTGGGTGAGGAGTGGTTATATTTTTATGAAAATCCAAACAAGAAATCCAGTGTTTCAAACCCAAGACCATCTTTGTTAGTGGGGTTAGGTGGAGTCATGACAAGATGGGAGAGGGCTGAGCTCTAGGAGAGCAGAGAAGTGCACTGGACTCCTCTGTGTCTCTGCCTCCCACCTGACCAGTGATTTTGAGCAAGTCACTCAAGCATCTTGAGCCTTCCATAGTTTCTTCCTAGATAAAATGTGGACAAGAGTTCAGGTATCAAACATGTTCTGTAGGTGAAAGTACCTAGCTCAGTGTCTGGTATAATATTTAAGTGAAATTAAAGAAATAATTCCATTGGTTCTGCTACCATGCAAACCTTAGAAGACTCTGACTGGTCTGAGTGGGCTGCACAGTGCTGTTTCTCTACGTGAGTATCTTTTGAGTGGCTCTTATCTCACTACCCTGGTTCACTCATTCACTGAGGATGACCCATTTCAGAAATGGAAGTGTCATGGACGACACTTCTAATTCACCATGTAATATACCATCCCATCAGTACTGGACTTTGTAACTGAACGTTCTCCTTTTCAGGCACTCTACTGCTGTGCACATTGAGGTTGAGCCTTCAGAGTAGGAAAACAATGCTGTATGCACCTAACATAATAAAGACCAAGGTGACATAAATTAGGATAGCTTTAGGTCCAACCAAATGGGAACCATCCAGCCCTCTCAGGAAGAGCCCAGGCTCAGGGGTTGTCACAATCCTATGGTCAGGAGCCATCCAGTTCCAGCTCCAGACCAAACAGTTTAGGTTGAATGTAAGCAAAACTGTGGGATGCACTACCAAAGTTCAGGAAAGGTCAAACATCACTGGACAAATGGTCAACTCTTTCAGCGTTTATTTAGTTTTACAACATTGGCGGCACTGAGTGGAGAGAACTATGTGAGGCAGATAGCTTGGTGGGAACTTTTCCTGTTCTTTCCTCTGTTCTTACTAGGGACACTTAAAGATTTCTAAATCATTGTAAGTGAGAATAACATTTTCTGGCCAAAAATTCTTTGGTGCCAGAATATAAGAGAACTTTAACTCTAAACTGAAGACAAAACATCACATCTCAACTAAGATGGCATACATTCTTAAGATTTCTTATGTAGATTAGCAATATAAACTCACAGAACAAAATTATTTTCACATTCATTTACTATTTAGATTTTAAAATAATGATTGGTTAACTCAATTAGCACACATTTCCTGCATATCTACTATGTGCCAGTTCCAGGCTATGAACTGGAGATCTAAGGATAAAGAAGACGTTGTCCCTCTCTTCAAGAAGCTCTTATATAGGTGGGTTATATGAACAAAGCAAACAGTATTACATTTTAAAGAGATTAGTACATTTAGAGCACAGAAAAGAAAACTTCTAACAGTCCAGGGTTTAGAGAAATTCAAGACTGACCTCCAAATACTGAGAGGACTTGTTTACTGTGTTTGGAAGAACAGTAGGACTAACTAAGTGAGGAAAGAAAAAGAGGTGAAGACTGGCAGAGGAAAGGATGTGGGTAAAGACACAGGGATTTGAGGCAAAAAGAACAAGGTGCATGCAGTATATTTCCAGCACCCAGTACACATGGAGATCAGGGTAGATTTGGAGATGATTTCATGTTGGCATGCATCATAAAGTATTGGATATCATGCTAGAGTCTTAAGCTGATTCTGGGTGTGACCTTGTAGAATTTCAAACAGTCCAAAGCATGTTAGGATATGAATTTCATGAAGAAAGACCATTCTGTTGCAGTTGTAGATCAAGAAATGCGGAATGCTTAAGCTTGGGCAGTGGTAGAAAGAAAATGGAGAGCTGGGTCATTTGAGAGATACTGAAACAAGCAAATTGATTGGGTAATGGGAGGTGTATTGTGCACTTCAATGGTCATTTCTTGGTCTCTACAGAGCAAAGGCTGTTTCACCAACTCTGAAGCCCTTGTTTTGTCGTAATGATCAGTTCATAGTTGGAACTCAGGGATTGTTACAAAGATCAAGATTATATCAGGATCAGGAAATACAGGAGGATCAAGTGTGTTAGGAAAGAAAATAATATTTCCTCATGTCAGAGCTGAAGATCTTTCAGCCAGAAAGAAATGTGGATGTCTGGTTTAGAGATCAAGAACAGGGAATCTTCAACATGAGATGGTAGTTGTGGCTAACTTGTGGAGGAAGGGCATTTAAGAAGAGAGCTCAGAAGGAGGAGGGTTACAGACTTAAGGAGTAAACAGAGGAATTAGAGCATCCCAGAAATCTGGACCTGGCAGAGCCTGGGAAGCAGGAGACAATACAGGGCAGGTGCCATCAGTGGCAAAGAGAAGAATGGGTTAGTTAGGTTTTCTTGATTCCAAATAAAAAAAAAATGACATGGGATTTGATGGAATGATCTTGAGTAGCAAAGATTAGAAGGAACAGCTGGGAAGCCAGGCCCAGAAAGGGCAGGAATCAGAGCCCAGAGAATCCAAGGGTTGAATCCCATCTTCTACCTCCACAGGGCCCTGCAGCTCCACATTGAGTTAGAGACAACTTTGTGTCACTGCCCTTGAGAATCAGAGCCCCAGGAGTGAAAGTCCAAATGACCCAGGAAGGGCCTGTGTTCACTCCTTCACCAAAGGAGGGCATGGCTTCTTGTTTGACAGCCCCACCAAAACTGTACACAAACGACAACAACAATAGCAGCTAAAATTTAGTGGATGCTTTCTATGCTGAAGGTGCTACTTTAAGCACCGTACAAGAATCAATAATAAGTCAAAGAGGCTTACAGATGAGGATAACAGGCACCGGGGGCTAAAGTAACTTGCCCAAGGTCATGAGCCACAATGGGAAGAGGCAGGGTTAGATCACAGGCTCTTGGGTGTCAGACCTAGTGTCCTTAATGATTATGCCCCATTTAGGGTGGGAGAGTAAATCCCAAAAGGAACAGAATGCTGTTGCCTAAAGAATAACTAGAGGTTGAGCAGTGACAACAAAACAGAACAAAGCAACAAACAAGGCCTACTAGAAGGAGCATGTTCAAAAAGGAGAGAGTGGTCCACAGGGTTAAATCAATACAGAGGCTGAGTAAGAGAAGAGTGAGGGGTCCGGATTCTGCAATTAGAAGGCAAATTTGAATGAGGAAGGACAGTTTCATCAGCATGGTAGAGAAACAGAGATTACAGTAGGTGGAAAATTGTGCAAGTAGTGAGGTAGCAAAGAGTTGACATAGAGCTTTCCTTTGAGGGAGAAGCAGAATAACTAGAATGTGAAGTAAGGTTAATAGAGATTTCAAAAATGGTGGCTAATTTTTAATATGTTCATATTTTGAGCGAAAACACCAGAAGCAAAGAATTCACTGAAGTCAAAGTGGAAGAGGGGAAATGTGGTTGAGTGGGGTCCCAAAGGGCAAGGAACCAGATAAAAAAATCAGCCTTGGGCAGAAGGACACCCTGTCCTTGAGATGCAAGACCCTGAGGCAGATGAGAATGGATGAAGGGAATATTTTTAGAAGAAGTAAGTTTTTACTTGACGGTCCCCATTTTTTCATCTTCTGATAAGATCTTCACAAATATTTGTTTTGTTTACTGTGAAAACATACAGGCACATGTGGACAAAGATCAGAAGGAAAAATAAAAGGAAAGTAGTTATGACAAGGTGGTTAAATTATGGGGGAATACATGTCCTTAAAAAAATTCTCCAGTTTTATTATTTTGTTGCATATTAAAAATTAAAAATTAAAATAATCTCTTAGTCAAATGGGTGTTAGGATATTTTACCATCCCCAAGGCAGTTATGAGTAAGTATGTGCTATCACTTTTAGACCTGAGGGATACAAAGTGTTTTTAGGCCCTATGAAGTTGTTTATAACCTGGTTTAGGTAGGAAAGTTACAAACGTAAAGTCAAGTTACAGATTTATATATTATAGTTGAAAGATCTTTACTCCAAGGCTTTCACTCTCAAGCAAAAGATTTTACAAGTTCAAGTGCTTATCCATGATATTTCTGCCTTTGACACAAAATCAGACTTTATAAGTAAGCACAGATAACAATATTATACTTACATACTTAGTATTATGATAAACTCTAGCCATTATTATGTGTGCTGCGTTAGGTGCCATATGTACTTTACATATATTATTTTGCTTTATTTTCACAGTACCCCTGAAAAATAATTATTTATCCTTATTTTGCAGATCAAGAAACTGAGACCTGATTTAAATATCCTGTCCAAGATTACAGTAAGATTAAGCAACATCCCCCAAGGTGATACAGATAGAAGGAAAGATATTGGAGTTTCAATTCTGTGACCTTTGCTTTCCAATCCAGTGAACCTTCAGAAAATAAGGAAAATGTGTGTGTGTGTGTGTGTGTGCGCCAGTGCACGCGCGCGCATTGATAATTCATGAGAAGGCATTTTTCACAGGATTTGTACTTTGAATCTATTGTCCACGCTTATGTCCAAATAAGTTTCTAAACCAGAGCTCTGATCAGACCCATCCTTGGTCACAAAACATGAATTATATCCCATTGCCTGATGAATCAAGTATAACCACTCAATATGGCACTTTGTAATCTGGTCCATATCCTACTCTTTCAGTCTCACATGCTTCAGCTAGCCCGTATCATACCTTTTCACTGATTAGAAAATTCACCCTTTACTCAAGCCATCTTACTACTTTTTGATAAACAACTGAAGTAATATAGTGATTTTTAAAGTACTTTATTAAAATGTAATTTACATACCCAAAGTCAGAGATTTTCAGTGTGTGATGTGATGATATTAGTAGATTACTAGAGTTGTGTAAAATCTAAAACAAAACACAAGTATTTTAGACAATTCCAATACCTGAAAAAATTGCAATCAACCCCAATTTGCCTTTTCTGGACATTTCCAGTAAATGAAATCGTGCACTATGTGTATGGAAGCTCCACTATATTGTGTGCATGCTGCTTACCAGCAGTTCATTCATTTTTATTGCTGAATAGCTAAATTATATGACAGTCTATCTCTTTTGGTGAAATGTCTATTCAAATCTTTTGCCCTTAAAAAAATAGTACTATTTGCCTTTTTATTATTTAGTTGTAACAAATGTTCTTTATATAATTTGCAAATATTATTCTCTCAGTGGTTTCTTTTGAAGTAAGTTAAAAAGTTAGTAATTTTGATGGATTAGTCCAATTGATCCATTTTTTCTTTTATGGATCATGCTTTTTGTGACATATCTAAGAACTCTTTGTGCAATGGAAGGTCATGAAGATGTGTGAAGTAAGTTTAAATTTATATTTTTGCATGTGGATATCAAATTGTTCCAGTGCCATTTGTCGAAAATTAGTTTTCTCAACTGAACTGCCTCAGCATCTTTGTTGAAAATTATTTGATCATAAATACAAGGTTTTATTTTGGGGCTGGCTCTCAATTATGTCCTATTGCTTATATGGCTAGCCTTATATCAGTTTCCATTGTGTCTTGATTCCTGTAGCTTTATATTAAGTTTTGAAATTGGGAGAAATAAGTCCTCCAAATTCTTTTTTTATTTCCAGAATTGTTTTGGTGATTCTGGGTTCTGGGCATTACCATACAAATTGTAGAATCTGCTTATGAATTTCTGAAAAAAATGTCAGTTATGTGGATCTATCCTTGGATTCTCTATTCTATTCTGTTGATTTACATTTCTATCCCTCAAATAACATCCCAATGCCTTGACTATCATATCTATATAAAAGTCTTAATATTAGGAAGAATGATTCTCCCTTTTTTATTTTTGATGAGATTATTTTAGCTATAGGGTCTATGTCTTTTCATATAAATTTAAAAATTCTCTTGCCTATGTCTACAGAAAACCTTTTGAGACATTGATAATAATTGCATTAAAACTGTAATAAATTGGGGAGAGATGATACCATTATAATATTGTGTCTTCTAATTTATGTTTATTTTATGTGTCTCTGTTTATTTAGGGTTTCTTCGATTTCTTTCATTAGCATTTTGCAATTTTTAGCTTGCAAGTCCTGTAGATGTTTTGTTAGATTTACTCCTAGGTTTTTCATGTTTTTAGTGATTGAATTGTATTTTACTTTTGGTTTTGGTTTCCATGTAGTTCAATAAATTCGTCCATCATTCATCCCATTTGTCATGCAGGGTCTTCCGTATCACAGTGGGAAAAGAAAGTATAGGAAGGACTGGTTTGGGGTGAGGAGACTCGGTCCTGCCTTTGCCTATTCTAAGCTCTGTGGTCCTGGACAAGGTACATCAGCTCCCTGAGCCTTCGCTGGTGATTATTACCTACCTCACAGGACTCAGGGCTGCTGCAATTCAGGTTAAATGCAACTAATTGTTGATGCTTCAGTCTTTAGCAGACTGGCATGCTTTTCATTTTGGAACAGATATCCTTTTGTTCATCAAAAGGCTTTGGCAAGCCACTTTTGTAAATCAAGGATGAGGCCCCTGGAACCTGGTTTAGAAGGAGAAAGCAGAATAAGATGATCTATTTCCTGATCGTCATAAGAAATAAATATAAATTTGGAGGTAGGTAGCTATTAAAGTGATGGTTAGAACACAGTAGCAGACTGGAAGACTGTAGTGAGTTAGTAGCCCATTAAAATTTCAATTTTGTGGCCGGGGAAAGGACCATAAATAGAGCACCACTTAATAGTCCCGTTTAAGGGTGTGTGTGTTTTGTTGTTTGCTTGCTGCTTAGTGGGATGTTGCTCACCACTGCCATGGAACTCTTTCATTAAAATGTTGATCACAAATATTTTATACAGATGGGTGAGAGAGTGGGGAAAGGATGAGATCAAGTCAGAAAAGAAACTCCATGTCCGGAACGGCAGAGAAGGGAAAAGCCATCAGGTGAGTGATGAAAGTAAGATAAAATTTCAGATTTGAAAAGAATATTCGAACTAAGATAGTGTAAGCCACCATGCAGTGATGGGAATCTCGAAGAATGCAAGGAATTCTTCCCAATTTAATGTGGCTCTTCTAGGGCAGATGTTAACTGGCACCTGGGCTTTCTAAGAGGCCTATGAAAAATGTGGACGTCTTCTGCCCATCTTCTCCTGGAAAAAGATCAGGCAGCCTGTGTGTCTGCCACAGTCCTGAGCTGGGGGTGAAGACCTCACTTCGCCCGTCTGCCATAGTGGGATGGCAACCATGCCAACACTCAGGTGTGGTGAGAAAGAATTTAGTACGGCACCTTCACCATAACAAAGGCTAAAGAATTCTGACGCTGGTGTGCATCAAAATTAGCTATGGGTCTCAGAGACATATATTATTCACCCTGTGTCTTCTAGCTCATTGAAGAGTGCCAGGCACATAACAGGCAGTAAGAAGTATGGGATGAATGCACTGAATGAATGAGCATGCCTGGGTAATTCCTGACACTTATTAAAATACCCTATAACTTTATTGAATGATTAAACCTTATCACTCTAAGTATGCAATTATGATGAATACTATAAACATCCTTTTCCAACTCCAAATATTTTAAAATAAACCAGCCAAGACTCTCTGAAAATAAAAACATCAGTCATAGAGAACCAAAAGATGCCCAAGTTTATCTCCTATTACATACAGAAAGGACCCTTCTCTCACTTTTTCCAATCCTTTACATAACCTTCACGTAACACAGTCTACACACAGGTCCCAAGAGAAGGTATTCGAAATGCTGCAATTAAGTGTAAGCCAGAAATAACCCCTATTTAAGCAAAACTTTTGTATGCCCTTTATTACTGCTCTCTGCACAGGCTGTGAATCTTGTCCAAGGTTCCTATGAGGCGGTCACTTGTAAATGAGCTAGAACTGGAGGAAAGTAGCCTGTGAGCGACGAGATAAGTGAGGTTGCCTAACATGAACCATGCCTTTGAAATTTGTTATTTAGAGTTTCATTTAATGGTCAAAATATTTGCTTTCCTTCAGATGCCTTCCAAGTGAGTTTATCTTAGTATGCTGAGGCTAGCTGTGTTTTTAAGTTGAACAAAGATTAGAGTCCCACAATGTTTCTTGGGTCTTTTCTCAACCAACTTTTAAGAAATAGCAGCTGTAGAATCATTGCAAGAGTGTTACCCACAGAGTCAGGATGACAGTGTGAGAGCTGAATGCGGCTGTCACAAGCTCCTTACTGGCCTTGAATCTGGATTTTCCAACAGAAGAACCAGGGCCTCTCTGTTGTCCCTTGTACCTACAAGACTCAGGAGAAGAGTGATAGCTGTAATTCAGTGAATACTTTCTATGTGCCAACTATGGTGCAAACTTTCCTTACATAATTTGTTTTCTGATAATTCATTTTGTTTTTTAATTTAGAGAGGTATAGGGCTACAGAAAATCCATACAAAAAATTCAGAATCCTATATCCCCTCCTTCTCCATTATTAACACTTTAGTTAGTGTGTCATGTTCATTGATGAAATAATAATATTATACTCATCCTATTAACTGCAGGTCATAGCATACACTAGGATTCACTCCTTGTGTTGTACAGTCCTGAGTTTTCTTAAGATTTTTTTCTAGTAACATATATACAACCATAAAATTTCCCCCTTTAGTCACATTCCAATAGATATTTCAGTGCTGATAATTACATTAACAAATGCTTAAATTGTACAGAGTTTTCTGTTTGGGGTGTTGGAAAAGCCTTGGTAATGGATGGAGGTTATGGTAGCACATAGTTTTCTAATTCAATTCTTAAAGTAACCATGTCAAATAGGTCCTAACAGTGCATTTATTTTACAAATGAGGAAAAATAGCCCTAAAGCGAGTATATAATTTGGGCAAAGTTTCATAGCTGGAAAGTGGGTCTGCGGTGAGTCAGGTTAGCCCTGATCCAGTGATGTTGAAGCATGTATCTGCTGGGCCAAACATCAATCCTTTCAGATTCCATTTTTAATTAAAGTAAAATGACCATAACACACATGTACTCCAATCTGATGCTGTCTCTGGCTAAGGATTGTGTCATTGACAAAGTAACTGTTTTTTCATGCTTCAAAGTTAGCTTGAATCATGCCTTTTTACTTTTCCACAATACAGTGCCAATTATTACTCTCACCATATAATGGAATCTACCAGTTTCCATTAAAATGCATGAGTTCAGACTGTTTGTTATTTTTCAAAAAATCTTGAATAATGAACTGGCTCACCCAAAAGTCCATGGTTGTCTTTCCTGGAAGAGTGGTTGAAGAAGCTGTCTCTGAGTGAATCCACACCATCTGCTCTCTTACGGGAGAGCACACGGGAACAATCCCTGTTTGAGACCACACATTTGTCTTTGTGGTTGAGGTCCTCTGATCCTGACCAACAGCTGCCATGCACTGGCTACCCAGAATGGGCTCCCTGGAGTCAGGAGGGGAGAAAGGCCCTGCAGAATTCAGACTCAAAATCTTAGGGTCCTGCCCATATTGCTCGAGCCTCTCACTCTCACTGACATCCAAATTCCAGCTAATCCACTCTGGGTGGATTGAAAGAGATTTTTATCTCCTGCAAGCCTAAAGCAGGTGATTTCCCAATTTGGGAGGCAAGTTATCTCTCTCAAGATCTTAGGACAACTTTTGGTACATGGCAGTCATAGAACAAAGAGAAAATCTAAATTTTCTGTTTGTCTGTCAAAGGGTAGAGAAACTATGTATGTATTTACCTTAAGCTAATTTTTAAAGCTTGTGACCTCTCCAGCTGAACTTGAGAGAGAAGACAGGTGCTTGAGCTGAGAGTAGAAACTTCACAGCTGTCACGTTAGACTTATATCTCTGCATCACAGACAAGTGGGAGCTCATCGTCATGGCTGAGTCCCAACAAGAGCTGAAGTGTCATGTGTGAGAATATATTTCCCATGAAGCTAACTAGTGAAAAGAACTGGTAATTATAAAATTATAAAACTGCAATTTAGATATTATTTTCATTGATTTTAAGTGAAACAGAAGCAAGAAAAAATTACTAAATCTTTGAAAATTCTTTCAAAAAGGACATATGCGCATGCATGTATCTGGCATTATAGAGAAACTAAAAATATGCTCTAGGAAATGTCATACTCATAAGAAATAGTTAAATCTAAGTTACTATTTGAGAAAAATCCATATTTGCTTAATGTTTTAGTAGATTAACAAATATAAAACCAGGACCCACTTGGCTTGGATGTTCAGGCCAGCACCCTGATCTAATTTTCCACTGTTGATCTCAGGAGATCCTTTGAAGCCTAGCTATGCCAAGATCTAGTGGAACTAGAAAGGAATCCAGCTCCTGCCTTCTGTAAGATTGGGTCCATTCTGCACTGCACTGCTGATTGCAGTTGTCAAACGGCCAGGTATCTATCCATAAACAGAACTGGAAGAAGATTTTAACTTAAGACATTTTACACAGGCACAAAGTTTTATCTTTAAATCACTGAGCTTGATTGACCCACAGTTCTCATATGAAAACTGTATATTTATTTGTGCAAGATAGTTAGCTTTGACTGGTCACTGCAGCAACCATGGATACTGCCTTATAAGAATAGGATCCCAGTCCTCTGACCATTCTCTTTCAGGAACCAGTAAGAGTCCTTTGCTTATGTGGGCAGGAGGTCAGTTTCTGCTGTGGGCCAGGCTCTGGGCATGTGCCTTGGAATGTGCCTGGCAGGGAAAGGTTTGCAATATCAAGGGCTGAGCTGCCTTTTTCCTACATAAGCATTCTTATTTCTACATTGTAAATGTTTGCAGTTGCCATAATAACTTTAAATTCAATTTTGAACTGATAGTCAATAATAATATAAGAGAGGCTCTCCCCTCTTCCACATGTTACTTCTGCCACACATTTCTTATTAAAGCGGAATGCTTTCCAATGGTGGGAGACATCTGCCTGAGTCTGCTGGTCTAAGAGGCACTAGTTCTTCTGCTCTGTTCTTGTTTTTGCTCTTGCCATTGCTCTTGGCATTTTGTGTTTTGTTCTTGTCATTGTGAGTTCTACCATTGTATTAGTCAGCAAAGGGATGCAGATGCAAAACACCAGAAATCTGCTGGGTGTTATAAAGGGAATTTATTTGGGGTAGGAGCTTACAGTTACCAGGCCATAAAGCATACATTACTTCCCTCACCAAAGTCTATTTCCACATGTTGGAGCAAGATGGCTGCTGACATCTGTGAGGGTTCAGGCTTTCTGGGTTCCTCTGGGCTCAGCTTCTCTGTTTCCTCCACAAGGGCAGCTGTAGACTATCAAGTGAATGGCTCTGTCTCTTTCCCTGGGGCTCTAGCTTAAGACTTCAGCATCAAACTCCAACATCAAAACTCCAACATCAGAAAACCGCAACTCTGTCCTTTGCCATGTCTTTTATCTGTGAATCCCCACCCACCAAGGGGTGGGGACTCAATGCCCTAATTATGTGGCCCAATTAAAGTCCTAATCGTAACTCAATCAGGCCCAGGTACAGATCAGATTACAAACATAATCCAATATCTATTTTTGGAATTCATAACCATATCAAACTGCTACAACCATAGTTAGCTGTGAGAGTTCCTATCTGAGGAAAGATGCAAAATCCATTCGTTTTCCTCCTCTCTATTATTCTATTATTGCTATATATAAATATACAGTACATCATATACATTGCAACCCAACAATTTTATGTTAGAACTATTATTTTATGCAATCTTACGTGCTTTAAAAATAGTTTATGTGAAGAAAAACAAATCTTTACTTTTTACAGTCTTTTATATTCACCCATATTTTTCTGTTGCTTTTCATCTCTTTATGGGGATTTGCTTTGCCATCTGTTCGACGACATTTCCTTTCAGTCTGAAGGCCTTTCTTTAGTATTCCTTGTAAGGTAGGTGCATTAGTAGATTTTCTCAGCCTTTGTTTGTCTAGGGATGATTTTATTTAGATCCCTACTATGAATGGTATTTAAAATAACTAGTACCTTCTACCTCCTCTTTTCTTTCTCCCATAACATCTAATTTGAGAATGATTCTTTTATCCCCAGTTAATCCCTACAAGGATTTTAAATACACAAGGAGCAACCCACAAGGTATACTTTGGTGCACTTCTGTGATAAGCTTGGTTTTGCTAGGGTTTAGAGTCACTTCACACTCTCACTCACACTGTTATCATTTCTCTGCTATTCCATGCCAATCATCACAGCCAGGGTCCATTTTATTTTTGAAGCAAGGCATATTGTTCCCTGATTACACTGTCCTACTCCACTTGGTTTCTGCTTCCTGTGATGTCTCCTCAGTGCTATGGGCTGTATCCTGAGGTGGGTCTTTGGAGAGTTTGGAGAATTACGGAGCCAGACTGCTGCAGCCCCATCCAGATGTAGTGCCTTCCTTTCCTTCTACCTCACCTACCAATGACAATGTATCAAGCCCCCTCCTTTTGAGACTCCCCTTTGTAGGTTGGTGGTTTCCAGGGAGGTCCTGTTGGTGACTGGGTTCCTTGTTCTCAGGGCCACCAGAAGCCCCTTTCCTTTCCTCTGCTCCCCCTAAGGTGGCCTTTGCTGTTGTTGGCTTGTCTTCATCAGGTCATATATCAGGGTTTGCTTGCCCACTTATAGATGTCACCTGTGGGATTTTAGGCTTGCTGTCTTGTTGCTCTGAATGTGCTTATGGCAATATTCAGGGAGTTTCAAGAGCTACTCTGCGGCTGCCATTATAGTCTCTGATTCTTATCTACCCCCAACATATTTTTAGTTCTTATCTTGGGATTTTTGTATGTATATGGTCAAATTCATAGATAAAGTTTTGTTTTTTTCCAGTCCCATAAACATGTGATATTTCTATTTTGTGTCTTTCTGTATGGATGATAACTTCCTCAAAAATGATATTTTGAATCATCTTGGTGATATTGGGCTTCTCTCTCTCCCTATTGTATTATTGATATTCATGAGATCTTCTAAACTTTCCAAATAAACAGCAACTGTTTTGAAATGCATTAAGCAAATGCCCTTTTATTGCTATTCTTGAATTTTGAATCCTATTTATTAGCTATTAATTTAGGATATTAACCTCTATTCTGTGAGACTTTTTCTGTAGTTTTCCTTTTTGTGGTCTTTATGGATTATACTTTCGTATGAGAGCTGTCTTCTTGGTAAAAATGTGGCAAATATCCTATCTTTGATATATATTCTGAAAGGGTTTTTATGGTTCTTGAAAGTGTCAAGGACTTTAATGTCTAAAAAATTCTTTGAGGCTATAATCAATTTGGGAGTTAGAAAATTCTCATTGAAATTCCATTTTAGATTTCGCTGTCATTTCTTTTAAATTATTGGGAATCTTTGGACTGCAGATTATAGAACTATCAAGAACAGTAAGGAAACATTTAGGGGATTTAAGCTAAAAGGAAGGATTAACCTTACCCAATGAGAGGTTTAGCCTTTGTCTTTGGTGACTGGGATTTCTGCCTGACAGGGGTGTCTTTGTTTGCCTGGGGGCTTGGCTGCTGGGCAGTCACACAGTATGGTTTATGATGAAGACTTTGGGTCATGCAGTACCAGTTCTAATTGCAGGAGGACCTAGAAACTAAAGGTATCAGCTCAACCTCCAGGATGGGCTGGAGACTAAAGATTAACCATACAGGCAGGATGTGATTAACCCCCAATGAAAACTCTGGACACCAAAGGCTCAGGTGAGCTTCCCTGGTAGGCATTTTTCCATGCATGCTGTCACACATTGTGACCGAGTAGAGGTAACTCCATGCAGGAGTGCCCTGGGAGAGTACAATGACGAGATGCTCTGAATTTGGAACCCTCCCTGACTCTGCCCTGTATATCTCTTCCTTAGGCTGATTTTAACCATAACAGTTTTTCAGTGAGTTCTGTGAGAGCTTCTAGGTAATTATCAAACATCAGGGTAGTTTTGGGAACCTCCACACCCCAAACTTGCATTTGTTTCAGAAGTTAGGGAAGTCTTTTGAGGATTGTTTCTTCTAAATTGATCATTGGTTCTTAAGTGTAGAATTTGGCAAACTCCAGGCAGTAAGTATCAGCTAGTTTTAATAATTTTATAGAGGAGGAAACTGAGGCTCAGAGAATTTTATTGACTTAAAGCAATTTTACACAAAATAGAGACTCAGTGCTTGAACTTGAATCTTTTCATTACAATTCTTGAGCTCTAGTTTCTACTGCATCAAATCCAGTCAAGTGGCCACTCTTTATATTATTTATTCCAAATTGTCAAAGGAAATAGCTCAAAGAACAGTACATTCTTGGTCTTAGTGAAATTTCATTCCAAACCCTCACTCAGCAGTGCTGAATGTTGGGATGTTAACTAAAATGTTTCCCTGATGTTGCCTCAAGTGAATGCAACTCACAGTAGCAGTGATCATAGAATTATTCCCATGTGAACAGTCTGGTTCTGGTTTAGTTCTGTTGGTATAAGCCCTCCCAAGCATTTGTTGTGTCTGAGACTTCAAAACCAGGTGGCCCATTTCCCAGATCTGTTGTTGGCAATCTCCAATATTTTCCCCCAAAGTCAGTAGTTCTGTCTGCAACTTCTGGATTTCTTCTCATGGATATTTTCCAAATTACTCTAGTTTTACTTGTGATAGAAAGTCATTTTGGTCAAAGGACTTGTATATATTCAAACAACTTTTCATACCTCTCCCAACTGATCATGGCTAGGACTTAAACAGCAAGGGAAAGTTCCTTATAGCCCATTATTTCCAACCATAGGTCTAGGGCACATGGAAAGGCAGAGAGAACTTTGTAGATTTAAATGGAAATCAGTGTTTTTCCATATTAATCATCAGAGGTCCAGGCAGGGATAATCCCTAGGAGAGTGGCTTATCTTCCCACCCTGCTCCCCATATTGTCTAATTCTGACATGCCAGAGGTCCCCAGTGTCTCTTTTATTTAAATGAAATAAGAGACAGCTGTCCATGAACGTCACCGGACATACAGCTGGAGGAGAAAAACTCCGAGAGTGGGAGGGTTCTGGTGAAGGGTGGAGATAGGTCCTACAAGTTCGGGTTCAATTGTTATGACACCCCTTTTCGAGCTTTGAGGAGCATACCCAGCTGGCTTAATGAGAAACTAGGAAGAGGGTAGAGGCAAATTTGCTGAGGCAGTATGATTTACCTAGAATCTGTGGTTACATCTGGGAGAAGTTGGGGCCAGGCAATTAACTAATCCTGTGCAACACACCTAAGGGAGGGGAACAGTAGGAAGTGCTTGGTAGGCTTCCAAGAGCATATTTAGGTTTCCGGCAAGATGTGGGTTCCCTCCCTCAAAGAGACTGAGAGTCATTATTTTCTGTGGTGATTTGGTTCACTAGGGCCCCACTTGAATATCAGAGGGGAGTTCTCACATGGGCTTCCTGCTGCCCTGAGAGAGAGGGAAGTAGGAAGAAAGGGGTAAGGGCAGATTCTTAATCAGTTTGTTCAATCACAAAGAGTTTATCCAGCTCCTGGAAGGGGACTTTTCTGAGACAGGGAAAACATAGACAATATTCTTGTATTAGCTTCCCTTGGATCTCTTATTTTCCTAAATAAGAGCTTAGGAAGGAAGACTTTTTTTTTATTGTTTGTTTGACTCCTTGCTTGAGGGCTTGTGTTTTGTTTTGTTTTTCTTGTTACCTTGTCTTTCCTTCCTCTTTATCTTTTCTTTCTTTTTTTTTGCATTTTTTTCCTTTTCTCAATTAGGTGCTGCCAGCTTGTCTATTGTTTCCTGTGCTTCCTCATTCTCAAACTCCTCTTTTCTGTGTGTACTGATTTTGGCTACCAGCACTCTCTCTTTTCCTTCCTACATCTCTCTATCTTGCACCTTCTGTTGTTGCTCTTTCATACCCTCTCCTTGTTTAGCTCCTTTTCTGGCTTTTTACATCTAACACTTCTTACTGCTTTCTATCTTTTATTAACTCTTTATCATATTGTCCTTTCTTTTCTCTTTCCCTCTCTCCTAATCATGCTAGCCTTTTAGTTCATACAATATTCTTCTCCATATTCCATTTTCCATTTCATTGTAGGTACTCCACTTTCTTATTCCTATATTTCTTATTCCACTTTCTTATTCACTGTTTACAAGAGTCTAATATTTATTATCCTAGGTCTTATACAGTTCTTCTGCTAACATTTATTACCAATACTACTGTTATACTTTTTCTTTTCTTACCTCTTTTGCTTTCCCTGGCCCTAATCTTTTTCCTTCAAGGTAACTTAGACAACAACAAGCTAATAGAATAAGAACAACAAAGTGTCAAAAAGAAAAATTAGCACACACACAAAAACAGCACCAAAAATACCCTGAGACTAGAGGGAGAAGCTAATCAACTGAACAAACCTACCAAGATAAAATGATGACCAGACAGCAACAAAAAAGTACCTGTCCAGGAACCTGTCCAGGAAGCACAGCAGCCCCAAACAGTATAAATCCCAACAGGCCTACTGCAAGACATATAATTGTCAAATTATCTAATGCTCAAGACAAAGAGAAAATACTGAAGGCAGCAAGAGAAAAGAGAATCCTCACATACAAGGGAACCTCAAAAAGATTAAGTGCTAATTTATCAGCTGAAGCCATGGATGCAAGAAGGCAGTGGTATGACATAGTTGAGGGACTAAAGAAAAAAATTTCCAGCCAAGAAAACACCATCCAACAAAGTTGGCATTCAAAAATGATGGAGAGTTTAAAACATTCACAGATAAACAGAAACTAAGAGAGTATGCCAATAAGAAACCTGCCCTTCAAGAAATACTAAAGGAAGTTCTTTAGCCGGAAAGGAAAAAAAAGGAGAGACAGAGTTGGAGGAGAGTGTAAGAACAACCAAAAAGACAAAAAGAGAAATAAAAACAACATATGACATACAGAATTCCAAAGAAAAGATGGCTAATGTAAGTAATTCCTTGAGAGTAATAACACTGAATGTTAATGGATTAAACTCACCTGTCAAGAGATGCAGATTGAAAGAATGGATAAAGAAATATGACCCATCTATATGCTGTCTACAAGAAACCCATCTTAGACCCAGGAATTCAAGGACGTTGAAAATGAATGACTGGAAAACAATCTTACAAGCAAACAATAACCAAAAAAGGGCAAGAGTAGCTATACTAATATTGGACAAAATAGACTTTTAATGCAAAACTCGGGAAGCGGACTTGGCCCAGTGGTTAGGGCATCCGTCTACCACATGGGAGGTCCGTGGTTCAAACCCCCGGTCTCCTTGACCTGTGTGGAGCTGGCCCATGTGCAGTGCTAATGCATGAAAGGACTGCTGTGCCACGCAGGGGTGTCCCGTGTAGGGGAGCCCCATGCACAAGAAATGAGCCCCATAAGGAGAGCCGCCCAGCATGAAAGAAAGTTCAGCCTGCCCAGGAATGGTGCCACACACACGGAGAGCTGACACAGCAACATGACACAACAAAAAGAAACACAGATTCCCATGCTGCTGACAACAACAGAAGCAGACAAAAAAGAACACACAGCAAATAGACACAGAGAACAAACAACTGGGGCAGGGAGGGTGGGGAGAGGGAGAGAAATAAATAAATAAATCTTTATAAAAAATAAATGCAAAACTCTTGTGAGAGACGAAGATGGACACTACATATTAGTAAAAGGGGTAATCTTTCAAGAAGAAAAAACAATCATAAACATTTATGCACCTAATCAGGTGCCTCAAAATATGTGAGGAAACACTGGAAAAACTAATTGAAGGAACAGAAGCCTCTACAATTATTGTGGGAGGTTTTAATACACCATTATCCCCATTAGACAGAACATCTCACCAGAGAACCAATAAAGACACAAAGACTTTGAATAATGTATGAGAGGATCTGGACCTAATAGACGTATACAGAACACTATAGCCAAATACAGCAGGATATATATTCTCCTCAAGTGCACATTCTCTAAGACAGACCAGATGCTAGGCTACAGAAAAAGCCTCAATGAATTCAGAAAGATTGAAATCATAAAAAAATAATTTCTCTAGCCACAGTGTAATGAAGCTAGAAATCGGCAAAGGCCACAGACACAGATTAGGCACTAAGATATGAAAGTTAAGCCACACACTCTTAGATGAACAGTGGGTCAAGGAGGAAATCTCAAAAGAAACCAGTAACTACCTTGAAGTTAATGAAAATGAGAACACAACATAACAAAACTTATGGGATGCAGTAAAAGCTGTACTGAGAAGGAAATCCATAGCCATAAATTCATACATCAAAAAAGAAGAAAGAGCTAAAATTGAAGACCTAACTGCATGCTTGGAAGAATTAGTAAAAAGAAAACAACAACAAACTAACACCAAAGAAAGAAGAAAGAAAGAAAGAAAGAAAAAACATATCAGAGATCAGAGCAGAATTAAATGAAATAGAAAATAAGAAAGCACTAGAAAAAATAAAACAAAGAGCTGATTCTTTGAGAAGATCAATAAAATTGACAAACCCTTAGCTAGAATAACAAAGAAAAAAAGAAAGAAGATGCAAATGCACAAAATAAGAAATGAGAAAGGGGAAATCATCACCAACCCCACAGAAATAAGGATGGTCATAAGAGGATAATTTGATAATCTATATGCCAAAAAGAGGGACAATTTAGAGGAAATGGACAGATTCCTAGAAATACATAAACAACCTACATTGTTGAAAGAAGAAATTGATTTCAACAAACCAATCACGAGTAAAGAAATAGTCATTAAAAACCTCCCAGCTAAGGGTTCCAGGCCGGTTGGCTTCACAGGTGAATTCTACCAAACATTTTGGAAAGAAATAACACCAATCTTGCTTAAACTCATCCAAAATATTAAAATAAAAGGAACATTGCCTAACTTATTCTATGATGCCAACATTACCCTATTACCAAAGTCAAATAAAGACAACACAAGAAAGGAAAATTACAGACCAATCTCTCTAATGAACCTAGATGCGAAAATCCTCAACAAAATACTTGCTAATCATATTCAACAACACATCGAACAAATTATACACCGTGACAAAGTGGGTTTCATTCCCCATATGCAAGGATGGTGCAACATAAGAAAATCAATCAAAGTAATACGCCATATAAACAGACAGAAGGAAAAAAATCACACGATCATATCTATAGATACAGAAAAAGCATTTGACAAAATACAGCATCCTTTCCTGATAAAAACAATGCAAAAGATAGGACTGGAAGGAAACTTTCTGAACCTGATCAAGGGTATATATGAAAAACCTACAGCTAACATCATTTACAATGGTGAAATCCTGAAATTTTTCTCTCTAAGATCAGGGATGAGACAAGGATGCCCACTGTCACCACTCCTATTTACCATTGTGTTAGATGTACTTGCTTGAGCACTGAGGCAAGAAACAGATATAAAAGGCATTCAAATTGGAAAGGAAGAAGTCAAAATTTCACTATTTGCAGATGGCATGATCCTATACATAGGAAAACCTGTGAAATCTACAACAAAGCTTCTAGAACTTATAAATGAGTTCAGTAAGTATAAGATGAATGTGCAAAAATCAAAGCTAGAGTGATTAAAATCACATGATATTAGCACAAGGAGAGACGCACTGACCAATGGAACCAAACTGAGAGTTCAAATATAGGTCCTCACATATACAGTTACCTTATATTTGACAAGTCCACAAAGCCCACTCAACTGGGAGAGAATAGCCTCTTCAACAAATGGTGTTTGGAGAACTGGATAGTCATAAGCAAAAGAATGAGAGAGGATTACCATCTCACACCTTATACAAAAATGAACTCAAGATGGATCAGAGATCTAAATATAAGAGCAAAGACCATAAAGACCTCAGAAAACAATGTAGGGAAACATCTACAGGACTTTGTAATAGGAAATTGCACCATGAACTTCACACCCAAATCATGAGCAGTGAAAGAAAACATTGATAAATGGGACCTCCTCAAAATTAAAACCTTTTGCACCCCAAAGGAGTTTATCAAGAAAGTGAAAAGAGAGCCTACCCAATGGGAGAAAATATTTCATAACCATATATCTGATGGGAGCCTAATATCCAACATACATAAAGAAATCATATATCTTGAAAATAAAAAGAAAAACAACTCATTCAAAAATGAGCAAGAGATTTGAACAGACACTTCTACAAAGAAGAAATACAAATGGTTAAAAGCACATGAAAAGATGCTCACCATCACTAGCTATTAGGGAAATGCAAATCAAAGCTACAATGAGATACCATCTTACACCCTTTAGAATGGCAGCTATTAAAAAAACAAAAGACTACAAGTGTTGGAGAGGATGAACAGGAATGGGAAACCTCATCCACTGCTGGTGGGAATGTAGAAGGATAGAACCATTCTGGAGGACAGATGGCAGTTCCTAAACAAAAAAGCTATAGATTTGTGATATGACCCAGCAATTCCATTGCTGGGTATATACTCAGAAGAACTGAAAACAAGGACACGGACTGATATATGTATACTAATGTTCATAGTGGCATTATTCACTATTGTTAAAAGTTGTAATCAACCCAAATGCCCAACAGATGAATGGATAAACAAAATGTAGTATATACAAACAATGGACTACTATTCAGCTGTAAGAAAGAATACAGTACTAACACATGGGATAACATGGAAGAATCTTGAGGACCTTATGTTGAGTGAAGCAAGCCAGGCATTGAAGGACAAATACTACATGACCTCCCTGATATGAATTAAGCAAATCAAGCTCTCATAGAGTTAGAGACTGGAAGATAGGGATACAGGAAATGGGGGGGAGGGGAAGGTTGTGAGCTGATGCCTTACTTGGGAGAAATCTATGGTTCAGTGGAGGTAAGTAGTTGTGCAATGAAGGGATAAGATGGGGGCATAGGGATATTACTGGGCAGGGCTTTGCAGGCTTGAGGGGGGCTAGGGTTGGGAGGATGGGTCAGATTGTCCAAGTAATTGGGGGGAGGGTTTGGGGGAGCAGGTGAACATGGGTGATTATCAGGTACATGGTGGAAACTATAATGTTGAGAACACTCTTTAGAAAACGTAATAAGGAAGGGTTACTTGTTTAAGGTGTTTGATGGGGGGCATCTGGCACAAGGGTTCACCTGGGGCAGGCTTCTAGGGAGTATGTGAGCACTCATCTTTTCATATTGGATTATATCAGTGGGTGGAGACACATACAATGTGTTGGAAAATGTTGTACCCCCAATCAGGGGAGGCCTGATATTCTCAAACAGAGGAGAGGGTGTCTCTTGAGAGCATGGGTGACTTCCAATGGGGAAGGACAGACTAGAGTGTCAAGCCCTCAACATTGTTGTACATATCTATGAATCTTGTCCTTCAAGCAGTGAAGCTTGGTTGTCACTGTGGACCTTGAGGGGAGGGGGAGAGAGGAATAGAATATATGGAAGAGGGGTTAAGTGGGGGGCAATGCAAGTGTGCCATAAGATTGTGCAATGATGGATGTAATCCATGCTAAATTTCACCAAAAGTTTATAAAAGTGTACAGTTTAAAATATAAACCATAATGTAAGCCCTAATGGAACTATGGTTAGTAGCTATATTTCAATATCTGTACATCAGCTGTATCAAATATAATGTACACATATAAAAAATTCATTGTTGGGGAAGGGGGAAAAGGAATTGATGTTATGTATATGGGACCCCCTGTACTGTATATGTGACTTTACTGTGATCTAAAACTTTTTAGAAGACAAAATTAAAAATTGAAAGGAAAAAGGATGCAGACACTGAGGAAAGAATTGATGAGATTGTGACCTGTACATGCAGGGCAAAACCTATTACTGTGATGAAAGGCAAAATGCCAAAACCATAGTTTTATGATATTTTTCATCTTTTAATACCCCAATTTATTTTTTACTTTATTTTAATTTTTCTAAATTAGTATGTATTATATTTATCTTTAAACCTGTCAATACTATTTCATTTTCCCACTAGTTCAATTTGGCAATGTATTAGGGTTCATTTTTGAAAAAGTTTTGGATCTCAGTGGGTTTCAACTGTGGCAGGGGAGGAGCACTGGTGTGGGGTGTCATCAGTGGGGATGCATAGGTGGGAAGGAGTTCTCCAGGACATGCATATAGGGCATATAAATATGTTTGGATGTTCATTGCATCTTGTCATAGTGGATAGAGTTATACATGACAACTGAGGTAGTGCTGAGTTCCCATCTAGGGGAGATCTATCATATTCTCAAATGGAAAAGCAACAATCCCCCAAGTGCAAGGGCAAAGACCAGTCAAGAAGGATTGTCCAATGATGAGCCCTTCATACTGATGACTGTTTATAAGCCTGCGTGCTTGAAATTTAAACTAGGCCTAGGGCTGCAGGTTGTCTAAGAGTTACCTCCTGAAAGCCTCCATGTTGCTCAAATGTGGTTGCTTTCTAAGCCAAATTCAACATATAAATGCATTGCCTTCCCCCCAGTGTGGAACATGACTCCCAGGGAAGAGCCTCCTTGGTGCTGAGGGATTACTACCATCACCAGCTAGTAAAGCAACTAGAAAAAGACCTTGAATAAAAGGGGAAAATGGTAAAGACAAATGAGATTATATGGCTAAGAGACTTCAAAAAGAGTTGGCAGGTCAACAGAGAGTCGTGCTTATGCAGGTCTCAGCAGGATCCCAGAGACAGCCAAAGTAGATACAACCCCAGGTCCTTGTGCTTCTGAGGGCTATGGAGACAAAGAGATTCATGACAGATGGCTCTAGAGCTCATTGCCTCACCAGTGGGCCCTACTTTGTTATTTGTGCTCCTGATTGTGATGGAGTTGGACTCAAATATAACATCTCTATACATGCCTCTTTTGTCACTTTTACTGAACCTGTGATGGTACTGAGTTTTGTGTATGAACAGGAGACTTGAATGCCTGTCCATGTGCCAGCTGGGTCCTGAGACTCAGCAGAGTTGCAACACCTACTCTCTGGTTCATTGGACTTACCCAGGTCAGTTGACAGTGTGGTGAGAATGGTCAACCACCATACCAGGGACCTGAGAATGTCTACAACTACAAGTAGAATTGCATCCATCAACCATGTAGGATCTAAGCCCCTTCTTGATTTAGAGGTGGAGTGGATATTGCCATTCCAGGGTCCACAGGATGGAGGAATATAATATGAATTGGACTGAACTTGCTGATATTTTACTATAGATCCATTGTGGCTCTAGCAATGGAAGAAATTCTCTCATTGATATGGAGATGGTGGCCATGGGAGTTGCTGAGGGCAGAGAGAGGGAGGAAGAGTTGTGATATGGGGCATTTTTAGGACTTGGAGTTGTCCTGAATGATATTGCAGAGACTCATGCCAGGACATTTAATATCCTGCCATAACCCACTGGATGGACTGGAGGAGAATGTGAATTGTAATGTAAACTATGGTCCATGTGGTGTGGCTGTGCTCCAAGGTGTGTTCACCAAATGCAATGAATGTGCCTTACTGATGAAAGGGAATGTTGATGTGGGAGGAGCAGGGGTGGGTGGGGAGTGGGGCATATGGGAACCTCTTATGTTTTTTAATGTAACATTTTAAGTGATCTATTTATCCTTTTTAAAAAAAAAGACCATAAAAATATTTAAAACAAACAAAAAAATGAAATAAGAAAAGTTCTTAGTGATAAAAAGATATGTCACAATTTCTTTTCAACTCATCCAAATATCATAGTAAGTGAACGTGAATGTATATTTACATATTTTAAATCAGTATTACTAGCACTTGACATTTCTTAGCAGTCATCTAAGAAGCACAGAACTTGAAATCAGATTACATGGAATCAGACTTTCTGTCAGTAATGCTAGCTGGGTCTTTGAGTGCCAGTCTATGCACAGGAGCTCAGTGGACCACACATAGGAGGCCGTCACTTAATATCAGTGGATGAATGAAATATATGTGTATGTATATATACATGGTTAAAAACACATGAAATAATACTTAGAGCAGAATTTAGAGATAATTCTTAGTGGTACAAATGCAAACTCTGTTGAACAATGAAGAACAGCAGTAGGATGCCTGGATGTATAATTACTCTAACCATTATTTCTGCTTTCTTATTCATATTGGCATTAATGCAAATATTACTACCAACAAGTCTCTTCTGACTTATTCACATGAAGATTAGTTTGGAATGGTTCTCCTGCAGAATTGTTCCTGCAAGGGGGATCCATGCATTTCCCTCTTTCCCAGGATATTCTTCTGATTCTGTATCAGACAGAGGGAGTGTAGACTGTATTATGCAGCACATTTTCATGTGAAAGTTTGTAGTCCAGGCACATTTAGGATGTAAGCCAACATTTTCAGGAGGTAAAAAATTATCATGTTTGTGCACCAAACATAACAACTCCAATGCAACTTTTAGTCTTTTTTTTTTTTTACAAAGCACAATGTTTTTGTTTCTTTTTAAGAAGTTCCTGTAATTCTTTAACATTTCGAGGGTTTATGGTTCATTTCTTGTTATTTTGTTAGTTGTGTCCTGGATACAGTTTACACATGGACTGTAAACTCAATTGTGTATTTCAGATAATTGCTATGTGAACAAAGAACCTATTGCTGATATGAAGACTTCTCAGGATTTAATTAAACATGGAGATTATAGATTGGGAGGGCCCTGAGGTACTCACGGGCTCTTTAATTTCACCTGGCTCTTTTCGTGGGGGCTTATGTGATTTCAGTAACTTCCGGAAAGAAGAATTATATCAAATTATGTTTTCTTGTTTCTAGACATCTAGGGAAAAATTAAAGCTTTTCAACATACATATTTTTAAAGTCTCTTATAGTGTAGACTTTTGTCCAGACTAATTTTTGCAGATTAATTTATTTTATGTCAAAAGTTAAAGAAAAGTAAAAATATTTTCCTCCTGGGCAAGCATCCAAATATTTTGTATGTTCAATGGAGACCACGGCAATGGACTTCATGCCTGCCTTGGTAGAATTCATTAGCTAGCAATAATAACGAATTACTTCACCTGTTAGCCTGTTTTTTTTTTTTTTTTTTTTGATGCAAGTAATGTGATAATTAAGCTGGTGCAGTCAATTGGGGCATCTATTTTCTTACTGAGCTGTGTGGAGGTGAAGGATTCTTGAGAGACACCAGCAGCTGCACTAGTTGGAGCTCTGAGATGCTTGCCTTATGCTCTTAGTTTAGCAGTTAACAGTATAGCCTTTGGAGCCACATGGTCAGGGTTTGAATCTTAGTTCAATAACTTACTTACAAAAATACAAAACCAAAACCAAAAAAATACCTTACTTACTAGCTGTGCGATTTGGGCTCAGTTTTCACACCTGTGCAGTGAGTTTATTGAGCTGCTGTGTGGTGTCCATGAATTAATAAGGATTAGGAATATAACAAACACTATCTGAGGGTTGGATACCACAACTACTGTGTCCCTCAAAGCTACCTGAGGCACAGGCAAGGTGTGATGGACTCACAAGGAGTCTGGACAGTAATAGGTAAGTCAGGACTATCTGTATGATGAGATTTGCATTCTCAAGAGACTATACCTCCCATTGGAACTGGAATTTTGTTTGATGGTATTCTTAATTTTGCAGAAAATTCTAAATTTTGATGCGACATCAGTTCCCATATTAGCAAAGAATTGTTAAAGTAACTATTATGTATAGGTCAAGGTCTATGCTTATTGCTAAACTGTGAGGGAAAATGGATGATGGAGACACATTTTTAACCCTTCCTTACCTCCTAATGCAATGAAAAGATAGGTATGAAAAACACTGTTTTCATGTAGAAATGTCTTACATTAGGGTTGTAGTCAGAGAGTAAACTGGGGCTAAAATGTAGGAAAAGAGAGGAAGAAGAGGAAGACAAATGAATAAAGTAGGGGATTTTCTTCTTTACCCATTAAGTACATGAGGTCCATGTATTTAATGAGGTAATTAAAGGGATTTTCATATTTCAAAATCATCTAGGAATCTGAGTCTTAGATGAGAATGTCTCAAAGATGAATGAGAGTCTTGTGTTGCTTCTGGAAGCTCTGGTGCTCATATCCACTTTTGAGGTTGACAGCTGTATAACCAAGAAAGATTCCATTCACTTCATCAAGAGTGCTGGTGAAGAACATCCTCAGATTTTGGTATGGTAGAGAAATTGGATTTCCTAAGAAAATTGTATCTTTGAGAAGAAGAGAAAATGAAGGTGAAGGAGAAAAACAAACATTGAGACACTCCATATCTGGAAATTATGTCATTATAGAAAATTTTGACTAACTTTTCTTTGAGTACAACTAGACAAGCTGCATAAAATATTTAACAAGATCACTCTATCTGCTGAGTAGAGAATATATTGTAAGGAAACAAGAATGGAAGCAAGGAGACCATGTATTGGCTATTTATAGGCCAACCAAGAAAAAATGGTGACTTGGACCAGATAGGCAGCAATAAAAATAAGTATTTGGAGGAATAATGGGCAGAACTGGTTAATTAAGAATGACTCCTGATTTTTAAATTTTGAGTAAATGTTTGGATGGTGGGGTAAAATGTCATGGAAAGAAGACTGAGAAAGAACGTGTTTGGGGAGTTCAGTTTTGGGCAAGTTTGTTTACATAACTATGGAATCTCCAAGGTAGATGTCAGATAAACATTTGAACATATAGAGCTTAAGCAGAGAACAGAGGTTTGGTACAGAGATATGAATTTAGGAGTTTTTTCCATAGAGATGATAATGAAAGTCATGAGAATATGTGCAATCACCCAGGAAGACTGAATGAGGGGGAGGAGGAGAGGTGATGACCTATTATCTAAGATCTTTACCATTTAGTGGGCAGATATGGTAGATATCCAACTCAGAGACAAAAGGGGACAAGCCAGATGCAGGATGAAGACCAGTAGAAAGTAGTGCCATGAAATTTAGGAGAAGGCTATACTCGGAAAAAGAGGCACTGGACAACTATGTTGAATTCTGCTGACAGACAAAAAATGTATAGTGGATTTAGCAACATGGACATCATTGTTGACCTTGGCAAGAGTACTTCATATAAAGCAGAGGCACAAAAATTAGATTGCAATAGTGAAAGGCAGGACATCGTGCAGCTGCATGATGAATCAGATGCCCAGACTCCATACCTAGTACAGAATACTTAAAATATTGGTAAAATACACCAATTTTTAAAGTAATGACTATGTAGGTGGGAAATTAGAGTAAATCCTTAGAGGTCAGAAATGTTGACAAAAATAGAATCCAGAGATGTGAGCATTCCTGGAACTGTTTTAGTGAAAACTCTGGATTCTGATTTACATGGGGTACATATAAGAGTGGGGAGAAAAGGGGAAACAAAACCCAACCTGACCACAATGGGAAGACAGATAAAATAACCCATTCAAGCCAGGATAAAAATTACAGGGTTAATTCAGGGAAAAAAAAGCATAATCTGCTCTTCAAGGAGACACAGAGAGGACACATGCTTGACTTATTCTTGGCTTTCACCCAACAGAGAAAAAATTCTCCAAGAATTTTCAAACACTACTCTACAAAAATGTGTGCTTAGGCCTGGATTTTATATTCTCTGTGCATCCTGAAACTGAAACTAATGTTTGATTTAAGTTTGTCTTGTCTTACCAGTGCCCTTAGTTAACAGTAAATCCTGTTGGAGGAGAGGCACTTTGGATCCAAAACTCAGATTATTTTTCACAAATAATATCCTAAGGAATCTTTTTTATAAGAAGAAAATATCATTAAACATAAGAAGAAACAAACCTCCATGAACAAGAGTTAGCAGAAATGTCAAACCATAGAATCAGACCAGTAGAAACTTCATATTTTGCAATTTTTAGATACAGAATTTAGAGTAAGTATATTTGTATGGCTAAATAAATAATGGGTATTGAGACTATGATGAAAACATGACCAGACAGATTTGAAGAACATAGGATACTTAGAATGTAAATTGTTAAGCATTGAAATGTGAAAATAAATGCATGTTTTAGATAGTAGATTAGCATACCTGAATAGAGGTTTATGCATACTTTAATGAAAGATTTGAAGGATGTAGCACTGAGAGACAAGAGGATGGAAAATATAAGAGATGCATTAAAAGAATTAGAGAATAGCGAGATAAGATCCAAAACATGTTAAATCAGAGTTCTAGATAGAGAAAATAGAGAAAATGGCTAAGAATTAATATTCAATGAAATAAGGGCTAAAATGACCCTGGATGGATAAAAGATATGAATTCTCATATTTAAGAATCATAAGGAATCCCAAGCAGGGTTGAAACAAAAAACTAACTGTATCTCTAAGCACAGGATTAGACAAAGTAGTCCAATAAGGCAAAACAGAATTCAGAAGCAGTCATGCTTATATGATTCTGATTATCAAATGGTGCTGTCCTTGTGATTACCTGGAGATAGTCACTAAATCATGCTGGAAAGTTAGTTACAAGAGAAAAACAAAATTGCATCCCTACCTTACATCCTTTATCAAAAGGTGCACACTGGTATTAAATGGGTCTTAAGTGCAGGTAAATATAATTAATCTTTATTCTCTGAAATCTAGAACATGCCTTTCATATAAGGGTTTCAATAAATGACTTTTAGCTAGTTAATTTATAAGGTGAGTTTCACACTCTGCATCTACACCAGGGGCATCCCCTATGATTCTAGAGCTTACATGTTTGCCTCTAAAGTGAGCTACATTATCATTAAACCAGAAGGCCACACGATATTGCAGTTCTCTCTTTGAATTATATAGGCACTAAGTTTTATAGACATTCAAATGCCTGTTTTCAACCAAGAGTGTGGCTCTATATACATAAAAGATGATGAGTCTGAGATACATGCTACCTCTCCAAGTTCTTATCTCTTATAGCCAAGGCCCTTATTTAGTATTTTTTCACCAGATTGTAATTATTACATGTGTAAGACTTCTCTGAAAAGTATAATTCCTTATATACTTGATTATTAATTTAAATAGGAAGATGTTCTAGCTTTGCCTAGAAAATTACTCAACTTCTGATATGAAGAGAGTAAGCTTAATTATTTTCACACTATTAACCATGCTCTCCATTTCCAATAATTTACATTTCATTTCATTTCAATCTATTGAAACCCAGTTGTGAAGAATCAAAAGAAGTCAGAAAATTCCAAAATCCATAAGTCACAATTTAAGTATACACATTTACCTTCCACGGGGAATACTGCATTTGGGTACACTATTTTTCTGAACTTTTGTTCCATACAAGCCTATATACATAAGTTTATTTTTTCCTTGTAATTTTAAGGAAATATGTGTAGAACAGAAGTTCTACTTACCTTTTTTATTATTTATTTTCTCTTGAATTACCTTGTTAGTTTAAGAGAAACTCTAAAAGATTTGAGCTTTTCAAAGTTTCTTTTAAGCTATTAAAAAACTAAATATAAATAACTAAATCCAAAAGATTCATATTCTATTCAAGATTCCATAATCAAAAATTGATTGTGGGCATGCACTTTGGCAAAAGCATATATTTAATTTTCATTCCAAATTAAAGAACTAAAGTGTGTATTTTGAGGACAGTCTGGATGAAAAATAAAGAGCTAAATTCTTATTTTCAAATGCACGATTTTTTTCAGAAACTAAAATATTTTAAAAAAGATTTGCTGACTTTACGAATGTCCTTTGCTGCGTTCTTTCTGCTTTATAATTTTTCTTGTTAAAAATATTTTAAAAATCTTTTCCCTCTTATTATGTTTTAAATGTGACTCTTATTTACTAATGTATGTCTTTTACTTTTAAGTACAATATAATTTTTTTTATAGCATTGGATTACTTTGTTTATTTGTAGATGTATAATATTTTATATTTGTTTCTATGTATGTTTTAATTTTTAAAATTTTTATTGTATTTTTTGAAGATATATAGATCATAAAAAATGTTACATTGAAAAATATGAGGTTCCCACATACCTCACATGCCACCCTCCCCACTCTTCCACATCAGCAACTTCCTTCATCATTGTAGCACATCCATTGCACTTGGTGAATACCTCTTGGAGCACTGTTGCATTGCATGGATTATAGTTTACATTGTAGTTTACACTCTTCCCCAGTACATTCAGCGGGTAATGTCTAGCATCTGTCCCTGCAATATCATGTAGGACAACTCCAAGTCCCGAAAATTCCCCCACATCACATCTCTTCTTCCCTCTCCCTGCCCTCAGCAACTACCGTGGCCACTTTCTCCACATCAGTGCTACAGTTTCTTCCATTACTAGTCACAATAGTTCTATCATAGAATACCAGTAAGGCCACTCTAATCCATATTTTATTACCCCATCCTCTGGACCCTGGGATGGTGATATCCATTCCACCTCTATATCGAGAGGGGGCTTAGATCCCATATGGTTGATGGATGTGATTCACCTGCTTGGAGTTGTAGTCACTCTTGGTTTCCTAGTGTGGTGCTTGACCATCTTCACCTCTCTGTTAGCTGAGCTGGGTAAGTCCAATGAAACTGGGTAAGTCCAATGAACCACAGGAGCTGCAAATCTGCTGAGGCTCAGGACACAGCTGGTACATGACTGGTCCAGAGATTCAAGTCTCCTGGGTATACACCAATCCCAGCACCAACCACAGGTTCAAAAAAAGTGACAGAAGAGGCATATGTAGAGAGGTCACATCTGAGTCCAGCTCCATCACACTCAGGAGCACAAATTCCAAAGTAGGGCTCACTGACAAGGCACTGAACTCCAGAGCCAACTGACATGACTGTGGAACCTGTGTGTCTCCATACCCCTCAGGAGCACCAGTACCTGGGTTGTATCTACTTTGACTGTCTCTGGGATCCTGCTGAGGTGTGCATAAGCGCAACCCCTCTGATGAACTCCTGACTCTTTTTTGAGGGCTCTTAGCCATGTAAACTCATTTGTCTTTACCATTTCCCCTTTCTCTACTTTGGCTGTCTCTGGGATCCTGCTGAGGCATGCATAAGCGCAACCCCTTTGATGACCTCCTGACTTTTTTGAGGACTCTTAGCCATATAAACTCATTTGTCTTTACCATTTCCCCCTTTTATTCAAGGTCTTTTTCTAGTAGCATCACCAGCTGGTGCTTGGTAGTAATTCCTTGGCTCTAGGGAGGCTCATCCCCAGGACTCATGTCCTATGTTGGGAAGAAGGTAATGCATTTACATGCTGAGTTTGGCTTAGAGAGTGGCCATCTTTGAGCAACATGGAAGCTCTCAGGAGGTAACTCTTAGGCACCCTGCTGCTGTAGGTCTAGTTCATGTTTCAGACACACACGCTCATAAGCATAGTCATCAGTATCAAGGCTTATCATTGGTCCATCCTTCTTCACTGGTCTTTGCCCTTGCACTTGGGGGATTGTTTCTGTTCCATTGGGGAGTGTGACAGAACTCCCTTGAATAGGAACTCAGCACTCCCTCAGTTGTGGTTTGTAACTCTAACTAATATGAAAATACCCAGGGAATATCCAAACATTTTTTATACTCTATATACATGTGTCCCCCATCAATAACATCCCACACCAGCATTCCTCCCCTGCCATAGTTGAACTTCTCTGGGCCCCGAGGGTAAGGGGAGAGAGGAATAGAATAGATGGAAGCAGGGTTGCAAGGGGACAATGGAAGTGTTCCACAAGATTGTGCAATGATGGATATAAGACATGTTAAATTTCATCAAAAATGTATAAAAGTCTATAGGCTAAAATGTAAACAATAATGTAACTAAAAATTTAGAAAATTGTACAGTCTAAAATATAAACCAAAATGTAAACCAAAATGGAATCATGTTTGATAGCTATGTTTCAGTATCTGTACATCAGCTGTAGTAAATATAACATGAACATGTAAAAAAGAGCATTGCTGGGGAAGGGGGAAAATTGTTTGATTTTGGATATATGGGGGTCCCCTATATTGTATATGTGACTTTATTGTGATCTAAAACTTTTTTGAAGATAAAATAAAAAATTAGAAAAAAAGGATGTAGACACTGAAGAAGGAATGAAAGAAATTGCCTTGTCACTGTACATACAGGGCCACACCTATTACAGTTATGAAAGGCAAAACATCAAAAACAAAATTTTATGATATTCTTCTTTTTTTAATCCTGCAATTTATTTTTACTTTTAGTTTTTCTAAATTAGTATGTATTATATTTCTAATCTTTAAACCTATCATTACTATTTCATTTTCATATTAATTGAATTTGACAATGTTTATTTCTTCTAGTGTCTTTCCCCCTTTTTGATGCAAGTGTTCATTTGCACCAGAAGGGGGAATAGCTTAGAACATTCCCAGTGGCTGTATTTTTCAGTAGCTTCTACTTTCTGTTTCTGTTACTCTTGTCATGATTACATGGGCTGTTGAATGTTTTAGGATTTTACTGATTACTATCCATTTTTAATTTTCAGTGAAGTTTGGTTTTGGCAAGATGTTCAGGTTCCTTTTCACTGCAGTGGTCAATATTTGCAACTTCCTGAAAAAACAATGTCACTTTCTTACTAATCATTTTCAAGAACTTCAAAATCAATCCCCACATTCAGATCCGTCAATGCATTTTCCATTGGTTCATCCAGGGAAATGTCTGCAGCTCTTATTTAAGTCCCAGGATCTCCTTTTACTTTGCTAACCTTCCTGCCTGGTTACGATCTGAGCTGTCCACTATAACTTTTGTCAAATAAAAAAAATCCAGATTTAGGCAAGGAGAGATTTCATTCAAAAGGATTATTTCAGTAAAGTTAGGGGGATTATTGTGATAGGGAGAATGATCAGACTATGAGATCAGCAAGCTTCTCAAAGATCAATCAGAGAAAGTCTTTTCTTTGATAGGGAAGACTGAGCAAGGCTAAATAGAAATAAAATGGATATAAGGAAGTAGGATGGAGGTGCCATGATCCTAGAATTGATCAGGGAATGCTTGTTCCTGAGATTAGCCAATTCTTGGGAGGGGCGGTTAAGGAGTCGTGCTCAGTTCCAAGTACTCAAGGGTGAGCCAAAGTTTGGTCATTTTGGTCAAGTCATTAGTGGTCACTTTCCATAGATTAATTGGTGGTGAAAAACAGTCCAGCCAATCATTTCTGAGACAAAGAATGGGGACTTGGAGCATCTTTGTCTGACTTTGTCATAGATAAATTAAGGAATGGGCTATGACTCATCAAGATATTATGGAGAAGGTGACTCTTTGTAGTAAGCCATTTCCTGGAACACAAAGGGTTGGGGGATTTTTTTCCTTTTTTTCAATAATGCTATAAAATTTTATTGAAGAGCATAAAACATGATCGGAATAATGGAGAGACACAGCCTAGTACTGAATGGAATAATTTTATATTATAAAATACACACCCTTCCCAGATTAATGAAACTATGGAATTTCTATCAGAATCTGGTTTGGGTGATTTCTTAACCATCAAGCTTTTCCCAGATCACTGGGCTCAGGTAAAGTTCAACATTGTCACTTTCATATGGTAATAAAGTCTATATCTTACATTATTACTACCAATATAGATAGCTTTTTGTTTCTCCTCTGCTGTTGTCTAAACTTCTTGAGTGCTGTGAGGAGAAAAGAAATATAGTCCTTTGCCTCTGGAAGACATGCATTTGAATTTCAGCCTTTCTATTTTTAACATCTGTTCTCTAGGAGGAGACACTGCCTCCCACTGTATCATATTTTTCATTTATGAAACGATGATAACCAAACTTGTATTGATGTTAGTCTTTCTGTTTATTCCTAACTTACTTTTCCATTAAGACCATTTACCCTCTCCCCAGCCCAAAATTAAATAATATGTGTTACTTTCTTTCCTCTTTTCCTCCCTCCCTGAGAGAGACATTAAAACCATACTGTCCTGATGGCTCCAGAGTTTGGTGTCTTGCCAGTGAGCCCTACTTTAAAATTTTTGCTCCTGAGTGTGATGGAGTTGGACTAGATGTGACTTCTCTACACATGGCTCTTCTTTCCCTTTTATTGAACCTGTTGTAGGTGCTGGAGTTGTTGTATGCTCAGGAGACTTGAATTTTTAGGCTGTCCATTTGCCAACTAGCCCTGATCCTCAGCAAAGTTGCAGCACCTACCCCCCAGTTCATTGGACTTACCCAGGTCAGGTGATTAAGGAGGTGAGGATGGATAACCAACACATCAAGGAACCAAAAGAGTCAACACCTGCAGATGTGAAAGTACCATCCACCAGCCATGTAGGAAGGAAGTGCCATCTCAATTGAGAGGTGGAGTGGGCAGTGCCATCCCAGGGTCCTCAGGATGGGGGAATAAAATATGGACTTTAGCAATGGAAGAAATTATATCATTGATGTGGAGACAGTGACAACTGGAGTTGCTGCAGGCACGGAGAAGGAAAAGGAGGTGTGATATGGGGGCAATTTTGGGACTTGTAGTTATCCTGAATGATATTGCAGGGACAGGTATCAGACGTTATATATCCTGCCATAACCCACTGAATGGACTGGGAGAGAGTATAAACTACAATGTAAACTATAATCCATGCTGTGTATCCGTGCTCCAAAATGTATTCCTCAAATGCAATGAATGTATCTCACTAATGAAAGAAGTTGTGGATGTGGGAAAAGTGGGGGGTGTGGAGAGTGGGGCTTATGGGGACCTCCTATATTTTTTAATGTAACATTTTGAGTGATCTATGTATCTTTTAAAAATAAATAAAAATATATTTTTAAAAAAACTTTACTGTCCTTAGCTAGATTGACAAAGAAACCAAGAAAGAAGATTCAAGGAAGTAAAATAAGAAATGAAATTGAGCTCATAACTATTGACCTTATAGAAATAAAAAGGATTATAAGAGTATTATATTAAAAAAAATAGACAAACTGGATGAGATGAACAACTTCTTAGAAACATGCAGATTACTTAAACTGACCCAAGAAGATGCAGAAAACCTCACTAGATCAATAACAGGCCTATCAATCAACAACAAAAGACTCCCATAAAGAGAAAGTCCAGGACCAGACAGCTGCATTGTTGAGTTTCACCAAATATTGAAAGAAGAATTAAAACCCATCCTACAGATACTCTTATAAAAAATTGAAATTAAGGGAACATTTCTTAACTCATTTTTTGAGGCCAGTATCACCCTATACCAAAGTCAGATAAAAATAATAAAAATATCAAACAAAGAGAAAGTTACAGACCAATATAATATCCCTTATAAATATATATACAAAATCCTTATCAAAATAATAATAAACCATATCAATAGAACAGTAAAAGAAATATACACCATGTTCAAGTGGAATTTATTTCAAGTGGTTCAAAATAAGGAAACCAGTTGATCTGTAATGTACTACATTAATGGAACAAGAGGAGAGGGGAACCACATGTTCATCTCAATGGAGAAAAACGTTTGATAAAATACAACATCCAACATCATGAAAAAACTCTCAGGTAAATATAAATAGAAAAGTACTTTCTCAATATGATAAAGGGCATTTTTGAAAAAGCTGCAGCTAACATCATAACTCATTGGAAAAAGATGGACCAAGAACAAGACAGGTATGTTTCCTTTCATCACTACCATTGAAGATTGTGCAGGACCTTATAGCCACAGCAATTAGGCAAGAAAAATAAATAAAAGGCATTCAAATTACCAAGGAAGAAATAAAATAATCTCTACTTTCCAATGGCATGATCTTATATATAGAAAACCTTAAAAAATCCACAATAAAGTTACTAGAGCTAATAAACAAATTTAGCAAAGTTGCACTGTAGAAGACTAGCACACAGAAATCAGTGGTGTTTCTATACACCAGGAATAAATAATCTGAAACGAAACAGGGCTACTAATTTTTTACCCTACTAAAAATGAAAAAGATTAATATAGGACTCAGAGTCTCCTAACATAATATACAAAATGTTCAAGATAAAATTGAAAATCACCCCTCATACTGAGAACCAAGAAGGTAACAACTGAGTGAAAAAAGACAATCAACTGAGGCAGCACCAAGGTGAATCTGATATTGGAGTTATTTGACAAGGATTTTAAAGCAGCCACAGTAAAAATTCTTCAACAATTAATTTTAAATTCTCTAAAAAATACAGGAAAACTCAGTAAACAAATAAAAGTGATATAAAAAAGAATTTAATGCAAATTAATGAAAAATGCAATAATAGAAGTAAAACACTCACAGGATAGGCTCAGAGTGGAGATGAGAGAGGAAGAATTAGTGGATCTTGGGATCCAACATTCATATAATCAGAGTCCCAGAAGAAGAGGAAAGAGAGTGATGTGAAAAAGAGTATCTTAAACAATAATAGCTGAAAACTCCCCGAATCTGTTAAAGATCACAAACCTACAGATTAAAGATCTCATAAATACATAAATAATACAAAACCCAAATGAATGCATGCCCAAATATATTAGAAATAATAATCTGAAGACCAAAGATAAAACATCTTGAAAGAAGCGAGAGAAAAACTGCATGTTATCTAGTGGAGAACACCAATTTGAATGTTGATAGATTTCTATGAAACCATGGAGGCTAGAATTAAGTGGTAAAACATTTCTCAAGTGCTGTGAGAAACTCTTCACATGCTCTGAGTTCTATGTCTGATATAATTATCTTTCAGGAATGAAGGAGAAATAAAGATATTGTCAGATGAAGGAAAAACTAAAATAATTTGTTGCTAGTTTTATCATTAAATATTGGTGAAAGGAAAATTTTCAAATAGAAAGGAGATGACCAAAAAGAAAATCTTGATTCGTGAGGATGGAAGAAGGATGAACAGACACATAATAACACACAATAATTACCTTAAATATGAAGGGTCTAAATACACCAATTAAAAGATAAAGGTCAACAGAATGGATAAGGAAATAAATAAACATGACAAACTGCATGTTGCTTAGAATAAATTTAATAACAAAGGTAGGTTGACGTTAAATAGATGGGAAAAGATATGACATGGAAAACTTAACAAAAAAGCAGGAGTAACTATATTAAAATCTTATGAAGTAAACTTCAGAACAAAGATTTCTGGAGACAAAGAGGGACATTATATTATGATAAAAGGACCAGTCTACCAGCAAGACATAATGATACTAAATTTGTATGAATCAAAAAAAACAGAGCCTCAAACTCTCAAACTACATTAAATAAAAATTGATAGAACTAAAAGGAGAAATGGACAAATCAGCAATTTTAGTTGCAGACTTCAGCAACCCTCTCTCAAAATATGATAAAAGCACTAGAAAAAAATCAGCAAGGATATAGAAGATTTGAACCATACAGCCAACCAACAGTATCTAAGTGATTTACTTTAGAACACCACCTAAGAATACACACTTTTCCAAGTGCCCATTGAACCTTTAACAAATTAGACCATATCATCGAACAAACTTGAAAGAATTGACATTGTACATAAAATGTTCTTTGAAGATCATGTAATTAAACTAGAAATTGATAGCAGAAAGACAAAAGGAATCTCTAAATATGAGGAAATTAAACAACACAATCCTAAATAAACCAAAGAAAACAAGTCTCAGGGAAATTGAAATAATATATTGAACTGAATGAGCATAAAAATGTAGCATATCAAAAGATGTGAGATATAGCTAAACCAGTTCTGTGAGGGAAGTTTATAGCATTATGTGCTTATGGTAGGAATGAAGTAAATTCTCAAATCAATAATCTAGGTTTTTTCATCAAGAAACTAGAAAAGGAAGAGCAAAATAAACATAAAGCAACTAAAAGAAGGAAATACAATGATAAGAGCAGAAAACAATGCTATTGAAAATTAAAAAAAACAATATGGAAAATTAAATGACACAAAAAGATGATTCTTTAAAAATAATCAACAAAATTGAAAAACCTCTAGAAAGAATAACCAAGAACAAAGACAGAAGATAAAATTGACCCGCTATGAAATAGTATGCATTCCTACAATTTCTGTACCATTAAAAAATTACAAGGGAACATTGTAAATAATTTTAGGCTAATATTTTGACTAACTCCTTAAAACCCACAATCTTCCTCCCACACACAACTGTGATGAAATATATAAACCAAGTATTCCTATACCCATTAAACAAAGTGAATTTGAAATATAAGCATTCTTTTCAAAGAAATCTCCTGGCCGTAAGGGTTGCTCTGGAGAACTCTATCAAAGATTTAAAGAAGAATGACCTCCAGTTTTACACAATCTCTTTCAGATATAGAAGAAGAAACACTCACAACTAATTGTTTTCATTAATTTTTATTTTTAAAAAAGCTTTAGCTTGCATAAGTGTTACCTAAAAAAAGGTAAGGGATTTCCATATGCTCCACTCCCCGGCCCCACACACACTTTCCCATATTAGCAACATCCTTCATTTGAAGCATTGCTTCTAATCGTGGACTACAGTATACATTTACTTTATACTCAGTCCTGCACAATTTTGTAAGTTATGACAAAATATACAATGGTCTGAATCTGTCACTGCAATGTCAGGCAGGAGAAATCCAATGCCCTGAAAATGCCCCCATATGTTATCTATTCTTTCTTCTCCCATCACTCAGAAACTCTGGTGGCCACTACATCAATGATAAGAGTTCTTCCATTGCTAGACTAATAATAAGTCTATAGTGGAACAATGATAAGTCTACTTTAGTCCATTGTTCATTCTCTAATCTTGAGGATTTTGGAATGGTGATGCCACTCTGCCTCTAACTGAGAGGTAGCTTAGATCCCATGGGGCAGATGAATGGAACTGTCTTGCTTGCAGTTGCAGACACTCTGTTCCTTGGGATAGACATTGTCTATCATCATCTCCTTGTTAGTTGTTCTGGGTGAGTCCAGTGAAATTGAGAATAGGTGTTGCAACTTTGCTGAAATTCAGGGCTCCACTGGCACATGGATGGATCAAAGATTTAAGTCTCTGGGATATATATTTACCAATTATAGTGCTAATTATGGGTTCAAATAAAAAGGGCAGAAGGGCCAAATGTAGAGAACCTCTAAAAGAATCTCTTTTACACTGGGTAGCATAAATTCCAAATTAAGGTCCACTAATAGAGTGCTGAATTCCTGAGCTGTCTTCCCTACTTATAGTTTCTGGATATTTCTAGAGCCCTCAAGAGCACTACTATTTGAGGCACTGTTTACTGTGGCAGTCAATGAGATCCTGCTGAGATGTGCATAAATGTAACCTCTGAAATGATTTCCCAACTCACTTTGAAATTTCTTAGCCATAAAAACTCATTTGTATTTACCATTTCCCCGTTTTGGCCAAGGTCTTTTTCCAGATGGATGGCTAGCTTAGGCTTGGTAATAATCCCTCAGTGCCAGGAGTCATGCCCCATGCTGGGGGGTAGGAAGTGCATTTATACGCTGAATTTGGTTTAAAGAGAGGCCATATTTGAGCAACAAGAAGGCTTTCAGGAGGTAATTCTTAGGCAGTATATAATACTAGGCGAAGTTTCTATTTCGTAAGAAAAGGTTCATAAGTACAATCATCAGTATCAAGGGCTCGGCATAATGGTAGTCCTCCTTCACTAGACATTGCCTTTGCACTTGGGGGATTCCTGCTGCCCTATAAGAGAATTAGAAGAACTCCAGGGTGGGAATTCAGTATTCTTTTGATTATTGTATGGATCTCTACCCACTGAGACAATGTCCCAGGAACACTTGAACATATTCATATGTCTTAGAGGCATGCCCCAGGTGCACCCCTTCCCATGTGACCCCACATCACTTCCATCCCACACCAGTGATCCTCCCCCCCCATTGCTGTGACCTTTCTGTGACCCAAAACCTCTCCAGAAATGAATCCAATAAAATAACTAAATAAAAGGAATAAGAATATAGAATAATAATTTTAAAAATAACCAATAAAGTATAAAAAATTAAAGACATTTGAAATAATAAAAATTTTACACATTGTTGTCTTTCATCACTCTAAGATCTGTTGTCTTATATGTACAGTGACATTTTCTTCCACATATTCCCCCAGTATCTTATTTTTTTTTTTCATTTTATCTTTAAAGAAGCTTTAGAATACAGATAAGTCACATAGAGAATACAGGTGATTCCTATATATCCAACACACTTCCCCTTTTCTGCTCTCCCTTATTAATAAGATTTTGCATGCAGATGGTACATTTGTTACAACTGAGGTACAAATATTGAAGCATTGCTGCTAACCCTGGTCAGTGGTTTACATAATGGTTTACATTTTGGATCTTACACTTTTATAGGTTTTGACAAAATTTGTAGTGGCCTGTATCCACTATTGCAATGTCCTGCTTAACAGTTCTAATGCCTAAAATGCCCTGTGTTCCATCTATTCTATTCTTCCCTCACCTCCCCTTGGAACCTATGGTAATCACTAAGTTTCAATTTTTGAAGAATAAGATTCATAGTTGCTTGCAATAATATTGAGGGCTTGACGTATTGGTCTGTTTTCTTTTACTAGGCACTGCCTATTGTTCTGTGGGATTCTCGCCCCTCTAATTGAGAACACAGCAAGACTCTCTAGGAGTTTGATATTTCTTGATTATTGTGTGGGTTTCCACCTACTGATATAACACACTATGACAAAATGAACACTTATGTGTTCCACATAAGCCTGCCCCAACTATGCCTTGTCCCACATACCCCAACCCACATCCAACATCCTATACCAGTAACCCTCCCCTGCCATATTTGCCAAAAGAACGTTTCCAACCTTGTAGTTTTCCACAGACCTGCAAATTCCCTGAGTTCTCCTGCTCCATCCCCCGACCCTCCCCCCGTCAGTTCCATGGATAATCTAAACCAACCCTCCCACCCTACTCCCCCTCACATATCAGCACTGCTGAACCCAATCACATCACTGCACCACTGTCATGTTCATCCACTACACAACTACATCTTTTCACCTTATCGTAGATTTTGCCCTTATAGACATTGGCTCACCAACCTCTCCTCCCTTTCTGTCTCCTGTTAACCTGTCTTCAGGACTCTGGCTCTGTGTGTCTGCTCAATTTGCTTAATCAATATCAGTGAGGTCATGTAATATTTGTCCTTCAGTGCCTGGCTTGTTTTACTTAATATAAAGTCTTCAAACACATCCATGTTATTTTGATTGATAATATTGCATTCCTTCTTACAGCTGAGTAATATTTCATTGTATGTATATACCACAGTTTGCTTATCCATTCATCTGTACTCACAACTAATTTTATAGATCAAAACCAAAGACAAGTGTAAAAAAAGAAAATTACAGACAAATATCACTCCTGACTTAGACACAAAAATCCTCAATAAAATATTAGCAAACTGAATCCAATAATATATAGAAAAATATATACACTGTGACCAAAAAGGATTTATTCCATTTATGCAAGGCAGTTTCAACATTAGAAAATAAATCAATATACTTCACCAAATCAACAAGCTAAAGAAGAAAATATATATGATTTTATCAATCAATGCAGGGAAATTATCTGAAAATTCATTATATAAACTCTCATTTATGATAAAAACTCTCAGCAATTTAGGATTACAGAAAACTACCTCCACTTGATAAGGGACATTTACACAAAACTTATAGAAAACATCCTACTTAATAATGAAAATAATGCCTTCCCTTTAAGATCTGGTTGAAGCAAGGATGTCAACTGTTTATCACTCTAACTCTATACAGTATTGGAAGTGTTAGCAATAAGACAATACAACAACAAATCAAGTAAAAGAAATAAAAGATATACAGATTAGGAAAGAAGAAATAACTCTGCCTCTATAGTCAATGAGATTGTCTATCTGTAAAAAATCCCAAAGAATCTACAAAACACCTTAAATATTAAGAGGTCAGCAAAGTTGCATGATACAAGGTCAATGCACAAAAATCAATCACATTTCTCTCTACTCTTAATAAGCAAGCAGAAACTGAAATATAAAAACAATGTCATTCACCATTACTCCAAAGGAAATGAAATACGAAACATTATACTTGAAAATACATTTTCAGGATTTGTACATTAAAAATTACAAAATGCTGATGAAAGAAATAAAAAAAGATGCAAGTAAATGGAGAGCTATAACATCTTCATGGATCCAAAGACTCAACCTAGAAAACATGTCAATACTTCACAAATTAATCTAATGGTAGAATGCAAGTCCAGTCAATATTCCAGCACGGATTTTTTAGATATAGACAGGAGTATTTAAAAATATATATGGAAAGGCATAGAATAACTAACTAATGGAATCCAAACAAAAAAGAATAAAGAGAGGGGACTAATTCTACCTATTGTTAAGGTTTGCATTTATACCTACAAAGATCTGTGGTGTTTTGTTAGTTTTTTTGGCAGTGGGATAGACACATCATTGGGACAGAATAGAGGATCTGGAAATAAACCCACACAAATATTTTCCACTTCCTTTTGACAAAGCCATAAAAGCAATTCAATAGAGGAAAGATATTATTCTAAGAAATGGTGCTGGAGCTATTGGAAGTTCATAGACTAAATGAATGAACTTTGACCTAATCTCAAACCTTACACACAAACAATTCCAAAATGGATAGTGGACCTAACTTTAAAACATAAAATATTAGTAAGTTTGTAAACAAACTGGTGCATACATACCATGAACTACTATTCAGCATTAACAAATAAGGAACTATTGATAAATGCAACAATTTGGATGAGTCTCTAGGGAATTATGTGGAGTGAAAAAAAAACCAATCCCCAAGGGAGTATACAGTATGATTCTGATTATATAAAATTTTCAAAATGACACAATTTTAAACATGGAGAATAACTTGAGGGTTGTCGGGGATTAGGATAAGCAATGAAGGAGGGAGATAGATATTCTTAAAAAAGGAAAACAAAGGATCCCAGAGGTGATGGAACTGTTCTGAATTGACTGCAGTGGTGTTAGTTGTGCTCATTTCTTTCCATATTTAATTACATGCACTGTAATTGCAACTGAAAATAGGGTAAAATTTTTTGGTCATAAGAAAGAATGAAGTTATGAGGCTTACTGCAACATGGAATAACCTTGAGAGCATTATGCTCAGCTGAATAAGCAAGGCACCTAAGGACAAATATGGTGTGATAATACTTAGATGACTGGAAGTGGCAAATTCTCAGAAATAGAAGTTGGTTAGAGGTTACAAAGGGAAAGGGGGAAGGAGGAGAGTTTGGAAAAATTTAAGAAAACTGGGGAGATTGTAATAACATTGATAGATTGTAACAGTGCCAATATCTGGGTATGATGTTTACTATAGTTGTGTAAAATGTTACCATTGGTGAAAATTGGGTAAAGGTTACACGGGGTCCTTCTGTATCATTCTTTATAACTTCATGTAAATCTGCAATTATCTCAATAAAAATTTTAATTAATGATATGATTCATCATCAAAGCTTTTACTTTTAACAGTTAACAGGTACGCTGAAAATTGAGTTGTCCTTTAAATGTTTTCTGGCTGAAGTAACTCTGAAGTTATATTTTTCCAAATATAGGATGCGCTTCTTGAAATATGAACATTCTGCAAGAGATGATTAAGAGCAAAGACTTGGCAGCCAAATTGCCGTGGTTTCATTCTAATCTCTAGGATTTACTAGCTGTGTGACCTTGGGCAATTTATTTAATCTACCTTGATTTCCTTGTCTCTTTCATGTATGTACATGTGGAACTGTGATGAGGATTAAATAAGTTAATATGTTTAAAATATTTAGAACTGTCCCTAGCACTTAATGAGTATCATATATATATACACATTAGGGAGTAAGGTTCTTCAGACCACCACAGAATTTTGTCTGCTCATGCTTGGTCTTCTTAGGTACTTCAAGAGATTTATTTTATCTATATTCTTGTTTGTGTATTACTCAGGCCTCTGAAACTCTATAATTTAAAAGAAAGATGACTCTACCGAGTCTCAGAACCCAAAGGTTGTGCACTGGAATTTTGTGGGCTGGGTAAGTTCTGAAGGCCCTAGTGACCTTAGCTGTCTTCCCTTAGGAGCTTTCTGCCAGCCCCCTCATCCCAGTTAACCCAAGCCTAGTAAAGGCAGTTATCGGTCTTCCCCCTCCTTCGTCCCATAGCATACTCCGATTGAAGTTCTCTAAACCCCAAGCCTCCTTAATGTAATATCATTTAAACTTCAGGAATTGCCCTCAAGGGCCTGGTTTATGGTCAGTCTTTCTTGGCATGACTTAAAGTTTTGAAATTGTTTTTACCTGTGTCCAAGAACCTAAGAGGAGCCTCTGTTGAATCATCAACATGACTTTTTGGGCACTGAAAAATCTGGGAGTTGGAATCACTAAGTCTTGTCTACAGTCCATCACCAGATCATCAATGAAGTTTGCTGAGTCAAGGTGTCCTAACCAGCCAGCGAAGCGGTCTGCTCCTATTTGAAAGGACATTTATCTGGAAAGATCAATAAGGAGAGGAATAGAGGGACTAGCCAAAGTGACAGTGCTTACTAAGTGCCAGGCACTTTGTATCATCTTGTTTCTTCCTGGATCCACCTCTGTGTGGTTCAGCTTATTACATTTACATAAGCTTATTACGTTTTACATAAGAGAACAGTGAGATTCAGAGGCTGTGATTAGCACAGATGCTCAGACTCAGGGCAGCATTTAAACTACACAATTTCTTTTGGACTGTACTGCCGTTAATAAAACTTCCTTCTTAGACATCGTGGTTAACGTGAGTAGTTAGAGCTAGAATGTGTTTGAGGGAACATGAGATAGAGCCTAAAGGGAGAAATTAAATTGAGAGTCAGAAATGAGCAGAGTGCTGTGTTGAGAGCAACTCCAGGTGCCAGTGAATGAAGCCAGGAGGGGACAATTGGGAATTATGGGCAGGACATGATGATAGGCTGGAGACCAGGAAGCAACCTGGGCTTTGGGCAGATTTCCATAAAATGTATAGTTGCCCAGTCTCCTGGTTTTTATTGGGTTAGTAGGGATACCAGCTGGACATTCAAAGAGCCTTTCCACTTCTGACAACTCACAAGTGCTCCCTCTGATGAAGAGTGCCTCTTCCTGTGGGCAAAACAATCTGGTGGCTCGACCTTCACAGGCACATGCCATTGCCAAGCAACTGGTGAGCACTGAGCTTCCATGGTGCTTGTTTCCTAACAAAATTGATCCTGGCTCTTTCATCCTTCATCCTGCTGGGTCTTCCTATCTGCAAAAGAGAGAGTGTAAGTTTCAGAGAGTGTAAGTTTCAGAAAGAAGCTCTTACAAGGATTATGCACAAAGAAAAGTACCCTTGAAAATCTGGGCCTGCTTAGCCTGGAAAAGTCTGGTATTGATTAAGTGGAGCACATGGAAGCTTCTTATTAGCAGCATAAACTAGTGGTTCAATTGCTGTACTCTGAACAGAGTGGAAAGAAAAAAGCTCCAAGCTGTAGTTCAGATCTGGATGTTCCCAAGAAGGATTTTCTTTATCAGAAGACCGTTTTTCATGCTAAACAGTGCCTCAAGAGGGGACAGAAGACTCCATTTTCCTGGAGCGTTTTAAAAATAGGCAAGATTATCTTCTGCTTATGAGGGCTTAAAGCCCAGTCTTGCCAAAGTAGGATGACCACCTTACTGATTTCTTAAGAACTCTTCATATTCTTTTAGCCTCTAATTAGCATTTTTATGTGCTTTCCTGGGACTCTTGCCAGAAAGCCAAATGAATCATTTGCCGAAGCTTCCTCGTTGAAGTCCCTCTGTGGAATGAGTATGAGTATCTTATTAATCTTTTGGCAACAGGCACCTCTCCCGTTCAGTTTTAGCTCAGCCAAGACTCCACAGCTTTTTTCTGGACAAGCTAAGCTAGGAAAACTTTAAGTAATCATTTGGTCATGTAAGAATAGCCTTACTTGGCCTCTGGGTACCTGTGGAAACCCTGAATTCCTTTGTAGATGTCCTTCCTGGGAGATTACCCCTTCTGACATTTTGGTTGAGGGCACTTGGCAGATTCTGCTTCTGTTTCCCCACTCCAGGCCCCTTCCCGTGGGGATAAAGTAGACAAGGGACTTGCAGCAGGGCCCTCTGGCCTCTGGCCCTGGCCCTGATGGCTTGTGTTCCAGCCTCTTTACCATGTCAACTCCTCTCCTGACCACTTCCCACCCAATCTCTTAGGCTAAACTGATACTGTATGCTTCTCCAGGATTCTGGATGCATTTTGCCCTGGCAGGGTCTAACATTTACGGAGACTCCAGATACTCCACCCAACCTCTCTGGGCCTCTGTTCCCCGTTTATTTTGATGGCATTAAAACTATTGATCTTTCAGAATTATTGTGGGAATGAAATGAGAACACATGGTGTGTGCCATCCCCAGGAGGTTGAATGTCAGGGGTCCCCCAGATTGGTGACCCCTGTATTCAGTGCCCACTTTTTTGTTCTGTTTTGTTTTTACCCACCATTTGCTTCCACATCTGAACTTAATATCTCACCCATCTGGATACCTATTTTAATATAGATTCAATGATGTTGCTAATTTTCATCTGATTATTATGCCTATTCTTGGCCAAAAATGTAGCCCTTGGTTCTGACTAGTCCCCGCCTTTTTTTTATCAAAGTGTGCAGGAATTGATCAGACATAGACCCTGCAGGAAATGAGCAGAGGAGTAGCCAAACTGGTCAAGAGCATGGCAAATTGCTCTGACTTTGGCAACAGAGCCTCTTTGATTAGCCAAAGAATTTTGGGTATGCTGACCTCAAAGCTGCAAGCTGCTGTTCCTTCCCCATCCTCAATTAGCTGAAATGTTGCCAGGTAGCAGAATGGATTCTGCTTCAAGTTTCAGAGCTCTCTCTTTGATTATAAACATCTTAAAAACTGAGATGGCAGCTAACATGGAGTTGAAGAATGTCAACCACCACACCATGGAGCCTAGAGTGCCTACAACTGAAAGCAGGAGGATTGTATCCAGTATCCATGTGGAATCTAAGCCCCCTCTTGACATAGATGTGCAATGGACACAACCAATCCAAGGTCCACAGAGAAAATGTGGCATTGGTGTGGGAAAAGTGGCCATGGTGGCTGCTGGGTGCGGGGAATGGGAGGAAGAGATGAGATGTGGAGGCGTTTTCGGGACTTGGAGTCGTCCTGGGTGGTGCTTCACAGACAATTACGGCACATTGTAGATCCCCCCAGGGCCCACTGGATGGAACGTGGGAGAGTCTGGGCTATGATGTGGACCATTGACCATGAGGTGCAGCGATGCCCAGAGATGTACTTACCAGGTGCAATGGATGTGTCATGATGATGGGAGAGAGTGTTGCTGTGGGGGGAGTGGTGGGGTGGGGGCAGTGAGGATGAATGGGACCTCATATTTTTTGAATGTAATATTTTTAAAAAATGAATAATAAAAAAAAATTTAAAAAACCCCAAAAACCAAAAAACAAAAAACCTCCTAAAAGGACATCAGTAGGGTCTTGGTCATCTGCAGATTTCTTTGATTCTTTGGACTTATTTTATTTTATCTTTATATCTAAAGTGAATCATTTTCAGACAGCATAAAGTTGGATTTTTTTTTCCTATTTTGCCAATCTCTGCCTTTTGATTTGTTTTTAATACATTTATACTTATATTATTATTGATATGCTAGTATTTAAGACTGTCAATATTATATTTGCTTTTTACCTGTCATATGTCTATTTGATTCCTTAATTGCTGCCTTATTTTCATTTAAATATCTAATAATTTATATTTAATGTAATTCTTAGTTGAGTGTCTTTGACTTTCAACACTCTGACAATGTCTTCTGACAACCATCCTTGGATTTTATGGTTTTGATGAAAAGTAAGCTGTCAATACTACTGAGATGTCTTGTAAATGATGACTCCTCTTTCACTTAATGCTTTCAAGGTTCTAACCTTGTTTTTTCCATTAGACATTTGATAATGATGTGTCTTGCTGGTGAATTTTTAAAAAATTCATACTACTGGAAGTGCACTGAGTATCTTGGATGTGTAAATAAATTTTTTCATCAGTTTTGGCAAGTGTTCAAAAGAAAAAAAAAAACTGAGATGGAAGATGGGTTAGGTGAAGAGAGATCTGTTTCCTCTGCCTCTGAAAGTTTAAACCTTTAACCAGGTGCTAATCCAGACTGTACCAGGCACACATTCTCACTTTGTGTCCTGGCCCTTGCCTTCTGACATGCACTGAAAATTCTTTCTGTTTCCATGGCTTTCTTGGTTTAAACCTCTGTCCCTTTGACTCCTGAAATTGATCTTAGATCGGGCCCCTGCATTTAGGGCTTACATTTGATGTCTCTGATATCCAGTGTTTCCCAGCCACCTCTGCATCTTTCTTAGGTAGGAGCAATAAAAAGACAGCAGTGAGTGCAGCTGCCTTCAAGGCACTTTTTCTGTATTATCTTGTTTAATCCTTAATAACACTGTGATTATCACATGCACTTTGGGTATGAGCATTCAGGCTTGGGAAGGTCTAATAACTTTCCTAAATTGCATGCAAGTCAGTGGAGGGGCTGGGATTCAAATCCCATAGCCTGTCCCAGCTAGCTTAGGGAGCCAGAACTGACAGATTTCATCTGAAATTCTTCTAACACTGAGCAAGCATTACCTGGCCTTTTGTGAATCAGATCCCTGACTTGCTACAGCTGAATAAATGGTAGCTGGACAGTGGGTCATTTTAAATCCACTTAAAGAAGATGACCCCTTACTTGAACTACAAGATTTAGTTTACTTTCTCCTAGGAGGAGGCAGAGCCTCTATCACGCAGCCTGCTCTCCTCCTTCCGTCTGCACCGCCAGTGACCTTCTCAGCACCAAGGAAGCTGCAAGGGCTCCTGCCTGGCCCTGGAAGCCTGGGGGAACTTCTCTGTGTTTATTTTCTCATATGCACGTCCATGACCCTCAGTAACTGTATCTGCCCCGCCAGGATGGTTTCTGGGAAGCGGAAAGCTGGGGAGCCTGCTCAAGAGGGAAGTGGCCCCTGTGTCACAGGGCCAAGGCTTTGGAAGTTGGGCCTTGTCACTAACGACACATGTGGCATCCTGCCTGGCGGAACAGAAAGTGGGAATCTGATGATAAAGCAGAATGGGAATTTGATGATAAAGCAGAATTCATTCTATCCTTTTTTTCCCTCTAGACATAGCTTTTGTATTATATAACCATAGTTTTTTTTTTCCCCAGAGGCTTTCTTTTTGTGTTTCTTATAAAAATAATAGCGCTATGATATGTAAATCCCAGTATATGTTGACACTCAAGGGTTAAGCCAGATTCTCCACAGACAGACTTGAAAGTACAGCTCATGCAACTGGCCCTTTCCTGGCTCATTTCTGAAATGCCATCGGTTACTCTGACCCAGTTAGAAGAGTGGCACTGTGCACCTGGACTTCTCCTCCTGGAAACGTTTGCCTGTTCTCTAGAGGTCATTTGGAACCTCAAACCTTGGTCCATTTCCTCAGGAACACCATTGTGTTTTAAATAATTAATACTTTATTTTTATTTGATTTTTAACATTTTTTTTTCTCAGACAACAAAAAGAATTAGTTGAAAAGAGCTGAAGACAAACTATAGAATAGACTGCATATTTATATATACATGTACGTGTCTATACATATATCTGTTTGCATGTATTCATACATAAATGTCTATCTGTACACACACACACGTATGAAATGGGAGCAGCCACTGTGTTTTTTTCTGTGTGGATCCTCTACGTGATTAGTGTTTCCATTGCATCCTCTCAAGTTTTCTATGAAATATTTCATGCAATGCACACAGGATGGGCCAGTTCCTTGCTTTAGGCTTTAGAATTTTCTTACTGTAGAATAGTCTCAGGTTGCCTGCCATCACCGAAAAGAGAGCCTGTTTCTTTGGCTCTTTCACCTCTTCTCTGCCAAAGGTCACATGCTTGTAGCTTCATTTCTCCTCTAATGCCAGGTCTGCAAAATGTCCACTGCAAAATTCTCATGCCCCCCCTCCCACCTTCTCTGTGCAGCAAAGAAATGGATTCAAGTTTCTGTCAGCCGTGCCTTCTGTGAGCTCTTTCTTACCGTGAAGACTGCGAAGCCCATTTCTGGGCAGAACGCTGCTGTGGGAGCTTCTCCCTGGGCAGGGCCCAGCATGGGTGGTTGCAGGGCTGTGCTGTGTTCGATGGTGCATGAGCAGACTCTTTAGGGGGGCACTAAGGATTCTGATAGGAGAAAAACTTGCTGTTCTGAGAATAGCCCCATTTGACCTCTTTTTGAAATATTTCATGCGACAGTTACTCTGTGTGCCACGAAAGTCTTTCCCGTTAGTCCCCCAAAATGAATACTTGTGAATGAAACAAAACAATCCATTTTCTCCTTGCATCTATGGGGTGATGTGGTTTAATGTTTACATCCACTTAAATGTGGCTCGCCGCAGCCCCGCTATTGTCCCAACATGTTATCAACGGGCCTTTTGAGAGATCTTAATGGAAACTCTACAAATTTGACCATCTCTAAAAACATATTGCCCATGGAAATTTTGTTGCCTTCTTAGGAATGTGTTAGATATTAACTGCAGACTCTTTTAGCTGGTTAGGATACAACAAAGGAGTACAAAGAAACTGTTCAGGGAACCATTATTTCAGTTATCCATTCTTGACCTCTTTTCTTTGGTCACATTTAATTTCTCCTTCCAGAAAAAACAGAAAAAGAAAAAAGAAACCTTTTATTCCTTGCTCTTATTAGAATAATACAACTTTCTGTGAAAGATGACAAGAAAGGATGAGACTACTCAGAATTACCTCTCTGTCATAACATCATTAAACACATAAGCCCCCAACTCAGAAAACAAATCCTTACTCTTGTGTGATTTTTGTTTTTTGTTTTTCTTACACTCTCCCCTAAGATGGCTTCTTCGTCTGTTTGCTCATTGTTTGTACTTGTTATTTGCTTGTTGTTTTTTGTGCTCGTCGTCTGTTTTTTTCTTTAAGAAGCACTGGACACCAAACCCAGGACCTCCCGTGTGGTAGGTGGGCACCCAACTGCTTGAGCCACATCCACTCTCCCGCATGTGTTTTGAATGAACGAGCAAGAGTGTGATTCTCATCTAGTAAGCTCGTCTCTCTCTTCTTGTCACCTTTCACAGAAGAATGTGTTATTCTAATCAAAGGAGCAAGGAATAGAAGCATTTTCTGTCCTCATTTATCAAGCTACCCTAGCACTCAAAGGTGAGAAGGGTTGTGTTTAGCTGGTTAGAGTCAGGAAGCAGGAGGTAAGGGTGTCTGCCACTCTTATAGATGCTTAGGTGAGCCAAGGCTTGGGGGAAATGGCTTTAGGAAGATCCAGGCATGGGCAGAGTGAGGAGCTCCTGAGGTCATGTGCCAGGGCAGAGGTGGGGCACCCACTCCAGGGTCACAGAGTCCCTCACCTACACTCTCCCACTCGTTCCCTTTCTCCATCCTCTTTTCACTGCCACACTATGCCTGGTTTCGCCTCAACTTGTTCCAGTCACTGCCTTCATATCAGCTCTTCTGTGGATGGCATTTCTTGCGACGTTTGTTCAGCACACAAGGTCCTTCCTCTCCTCTGCCTTTGAGAAGTCCCCTGTCACTGAAATGCTAACTCTTGAGAAATAGTCTCTGACCACCCCAATCTGAAGAAACTGTGACTGTATGGGGTAATGATCCCAGTTCCTGGCGGGTCAGACATGTGTCGTCCTTTCTGCCCATTTTAATGGCCTTGAGGGAAGGAGTAAGAGTGTAGATACACCTCTTAATGCCCAAATGCCTGTGCGTAGTACTTTAACAGTAAGCTTTCCTCGATTGCTGCACTCTATGGTCCAAGCCCTAATGAACATATTTTTAGTATTTTAAATGTACAGACTCATTTGAAAATTGTAGTATGTGTCTTTGTGAGAATACAGGAAAATAATGTGCAAACTTAACAGTGGGTATATTAATCGAGAAATTTTAGGGAGCTGTTTATAATGATGTATCTAGAATCCCCCCAGCTCTGATGCATTAATTTACATTTCAGAAATATGTCATAAACATGGAAACATTTCTAAAGCTTTGTGCAGAAAATGTTTATCCCTGCAACCTTTATATAAACATTAGGAAACAAACTTAAGTTCCAATGATAGGAAAAGTGTCATGAAAATTATAATTTGTCAACCTAATGAATAATTATGTAGTTATTAAATTGATGATGACGAACTTTGTAATATGTGGACTATGCTTCTGCTAGAAGGAAGGCTTTAAAAAGCATATTTACTATAATATATCCAGGTTCTCTCTCTCTCTTGCTCTTTTGCTCTCTTTCCAGGTAAACAGTCATTTAAATCATTTGTAGGTGTGTGTGCACATATATATATATGCTCATAAACCCCCCATATCTCTATATCCATATCTCCTGTTATGTGTAGTTTTATTATCTGATCATATAATCGTGTGTACATATATAATTGCATTTAATCTATATGTTCTTTCATTTAAATATACCCACACATACATATATCCATTCTGTCTGTCTTTATGTCATCTAGCTACATATCTGTCTACATGATTGGATTTTACAAAGAACCATAAGGTTAATAATGGCTGTGTTTAGGAAAAGGTCTATGTAGGAATTATTTTGTCTCCAAAATTTGCTCTTACGAGTATATATTAATTTCTAAAATGAAAACAATATATTTTTAAAAAGTACTTTACCCACCATTTCAAATTTATGACCCTCAAACTTTCTAAATGTTGGACTGCAATTTAAATAAAAATAGCAATAGCCAAAACAATGGGCATTTTCCCCCTCTGGCAATTGCACAATGAAAATGCATTTGACACACAGCCGAGAACATTCCAAGTGAACTAACAGCAGGAAACACATTCAAGCTGAAATCATTGCAACTTATTAGATGACAATTTGTTCTAAATCTCAAAAAGTAACCAACCAAGTAAGATTTGGCTGCTATGGTAGAATATTAAAGAAATCATTAAACCCAACTCTTCCAAAATTGAACAGTTTTTCACTGTCGTTTGACTACGGCCCCAATGTCTACATTACATGTTTATTGTCATGTAAAAAGACTGCTCTAACAGCAAAAGAAATCCAATATCTCACTGGCTGGGTGTTTAGGAAACCCGGGGTCTTGCTGGGTATTTTTTTAATGCAGTATTTCTCATTATGGTGGCAATTCTGCCCAAAAGGATACTGTTTTCTTCTTTTACAGAAGAGGAAACTGAGATAGAGATATGTTAACAAATTTCTAAGAGGCTTGTGGTGTCAAATGGAGAAATGGTGCTTGTGAAGTGCCACTTCCATGACTGGCACATAGTAAGTGTTTCATTAATGCCAACCTGTAGAGTTAAAAATAGCTTCCTGGCCGGTCACACCTGAGAGTGACCTTCCCTGTGCAGAGTGAAAGACAAGTTCAATAGTGTCTCTGGGTTTGGGCTTTGTGCAGGCAGAGATTGCTCCTTTGAGCCTGGGGGTCATTGGAAAGGACCTGTTTACCACTGTGGGTCCTTTTTAGAAGGGCCAGGCAGTGCATAGTTGTGGGACAGGACCTTCCTACCAAGGAAGAAGGGGTTGGCAGGCGGAGGTCAGAAGGACTTTTCACTTGGAAAGAAAAAAGAACTAAAGGACATCACAGGTTCCTGGTAGAAAAAAGGGTTGACACTACAGACTCGTAATAAAGATTCCAGTGACCTTTGGGTACAGCTCCTAAGCCCTTCAGAAAGCTCAAGTCAAAGATGCTGGCCCCTGATGGTATGTGTAGAAAGGCCCCTCCAGCCTCTACTTTCTCCTTCACTGTTAGCAGAATCCACATCCCAACCACACTGTGGTAAGCAAAGGGCAGAATTTTACATTATTCAGACAGCATGGCCAAACCCGATATCTGTTGCTGATGTTTTCTCTATTTTCCCTTAGTGATCCATGTGGTGAATCTTAGTGAAAAGTTGGCAAACATTCATCTTCCTCAATTCTCCATCTTGATTTTCCAGGAAAAGAACCTCAGGGTTTCTCATAGTTCGTGGGGGAGATGACAGCTAATCCACACTGCCTCTTGGTGCAAATTGTATAAAGCATTGCTTTGGATGAGCAAAGCACTGCAAAAAAATTTGTGCTTTTTCCCCAAGACAGATCCTGTCAATATGCAAGCTTGAATTAGAGCATTCACTCCCTTTCTTGGCCAGACACAATGTACAAAAGTGGCAACGGTAGATAACGACCCTGTGTGTGGTGCACTCTATAAAGAAAATCAGGGTGAATGTATGAGAATAATAACAACAGTTTCTTAAAGGGACTAAGAGAGAGTAGACCTGGATGTTCCAAGTTACCTGGGACAAGTTCATTTTGACCAGCTGATTATATTATTGCAAAGAAATGCACCACATGGTCTTGAAGAGAAAAACTGGACCCTGCTGGACTATTCTGGCCAATTCGTGTATTCCTTAAATAGGGATGCCTGCTCTTCTCCAGGCCCTGCAATGGCATTGAGGATGCCAGAACTTACATGGTAGTTTCTGTCCTCCCGAAACCGTTAGAATTTGTGGTTCATGGAACCCTAGATGGTTCTGACCTCTCAGGAAATTTATGTGAATGAGTGTATGTGTATGCGCACATTTTCTCAGGAGGTGGAGTTTTTAAGGTATTGTAAAGGGATAAGAGGGTCAGGGGCCAGTCAACTAGACCAGATGTTGAATGGAACAACCTCCAGCTCAGGTGTACAGAGGAGATACAGAGCAAATGGTTTGCAGCAATGGAAACAATGAGACATGAGAGGTTTTCCTTCTTTTTTTCTCTTTGTGGTGTTTCTTTTCTTTTTCTTATAGGGTAGAAAGAAGAGAGGAAAAGAGAGAATGAACACGCATCTCAAAATATTAATCAATAATTAGGGAAAGGAAAGGGACTCTAAACTTAGAAAGGAAGGTGAGGGTGGGAGAGATTTCACCAAGCAGAAGCCATATGACATGCCCTTCCCACTGCATAGTACACATGCATATACGTGCACACACATACATGCATGGGAAAGAGGAAGCATGAAATAGTTCCCATTGCGCAGTGCCAATGAACACACACACATGCAAATGGGGGACTTTCTATAGTCACTTGTGAGAGCCAGTGCAAAGTGGGATGATGATTATGGCGATGGTGGTGATGGTGATGATAGCATTAATGCTGCTGCTGCCAGTAGTGTGATGGTGATGATGGTGATTGCGATGGTGATGGTAATGATGACATTGGTGATGATGATGGTGATGATGGTGATGCTGGTGGTGATGGTGATGATGGTGGTGGTGGTGATGACGGTGACAGCAATCATGCTGCTCCTGCTGATAGTGATGATGGTGATGGGGGTGGGGATGATGGTGATGGTGATGATGATGGTGATGGTGATGATGGTGACGGCAATCATGCTGCTCCTGCTGATAGTGATGATGGTGATGGGGGTGGGGATGATGGTGATGGTGATGGTGATGATGGTGGTGATGGTGATGATGGTGATAGCAATCACGCTGCTCCTGCTGATAGCGATGAAGATGATGGGGATGGGAATGATGGTGATGGTGATGATGGTGGTGATGTTGATAATGGTAGCAGCAATTGCTGCTTCTGAGAGTTAGCATTTACTGAGAACTTACTTTGTAAAGATGGAATGAGTTAATTCATGAGTGCCTATACGATGGGCTGTGCATATGGTAGCTGCTATTTTTGTCACATGTTGGCTTCTATCAAAAGTATCTTCTAAGTGTAGTGTACATAATATGCATAACTCCAAGCTAAGTGAAACCATTTCACTCCCATTATATAGATGGGAAAATTTAGGATTAAGGAGTTTAACTTGCCAAGCCTCAAAGTTCACCAAGCCTCAAAGTGGAAGCACCCAGACTTTGGACTACTGTGCTGTGTCTCCAGAGCTCAATCTCTGGGCCACCCACTTACAGAGCAGTTGCTTTATACCAGGTATTGCTAAGTATACACATTAATTCTCACTTCAGTTCTTTGAGAGAGATATTATTATTCCCAGTTAATAGAGGGAAAAACGGAGGTTGATTTGTTACACAATTTACCAATTGATGAGATTCAAATTCCAATATCAAAATTGAGGTTGCCCCACTCAAAAAAGGAGCATGTATTAATCTGTGTTTGATCCAAGATCTGTGGCACTTCTATATTTCAAGGCCCAGAAAGATAGAGGAAACTGGATGTCAGAGGGAACTAGGAAATGAATGTGTGTGGTCTCCAGAAAAATGCAGTCAACTTCTAAGCATATGTGGAAAGCCTAGATTCAACCCAACAAAGAAAGCTCTCCCAGAGACCTGGTAAACTGAATCATTTCTTCATTCCCAGGGTACAGTATCAGGGGAAAGACAGTGGAGGCAGAGAAAAGAAGTCATGAAAAGGTGCAGGTACATGAAAGATGAAACCATGCTTGGGAACTGACAAGCAGTTAGAAATCAGTTTTTGGAGGCCAGAAGAAGTAGGAAAAGGGTGTAAGTAGATGAAGTTGGATTTTAAGGCAAGGACCTTGTACATCAGGCTTGGAAATACAGGCTTTCTTGAGTCATGCAGGAGTAATCAGACGCTCTGTTTTATCTTGTTTTGATTTGGTTTGTTTTGTTTTAAGCTTGGAAATGGCTTAACCTGGTTTATTTAGTAGGAAGACATTTCTGGAAGTATGTAGGAAAGGCATTTCCTGTAATGTAAGCCGATGCTAAGGCACTATTTAAAACAGTTAATGTTAGAGATATTGAAAACTTAAATAGATGGAGACCTATGTAAAGTAAGAGGGAAGATGGGATGTCTCCATGTTTCCTTTGAGCTTTAATTTGCAAACTCAGAGATCTGAGAATGAGGTCAAGGATATAGAAAAATATCCAGCCGGGAGTTCCCACTTTAACATTATCCAGAGAACTGACATATTGCAATGCATTGGCTATGAAAGGGATTTGAAAAATACAGTTTTTAAAGTCTGCATTTTAATGTTTGAGGTTATAGATGAGGTATCACTTATAGGCAAAAAAACTTAGGAGTCTATTTCTTTTTATCCCTGGGAGTATGGAAAATAAAACAAAATCATTCTGTTGCATAAACCCAATAAAACCCACCAGGATTTTGACAATTTATTTCTCTGAATTGATGCTTGACTGGCACATCAGGGAAATGTCAGGTATTTGTCTATTCTTGCCAAATTCCATAAATAGCTTGATATTTCACATTTTGCACAGTAGATTATTAGTTTTCCCTTCACAAAAGTGTCCATTTGGTTGAATAGGGCAAACTGTCTTTGGAAACAAAGTAATTATGTCAAGGAGATCCCCAAGAGGAAGCAGACTTGAATCAACAGATAGAGCGTCCACCTACCACATGGGAGGTCCACGGTTCAAACCCAGGACCTCCTTGACCTGTGTGAGCTGGCCCACATGCAGTGCTGATGTGCACAAGGAGTGCCGTGCCATGCAAGGGTGTCCCCCCCATAGGGAATCCCCACACGCAGGGAGTGGCCCCATAAGGAGAGCTGTCCAGCACAAAAAAAAGTCCAGCCTACCCAGGAGTGGCACCACACACTAGGAGAGCTGATGCAGCAAGGTGACGCAACAAAAAGAGACACAGATTCCTGTGCTGCTGACAAGAATAGAAGCAGACCCAGAAGAACACACAGTGAATGGACACAGAGAGCAGACAACGTGAAAAGGTGAGAAGAGGAGAGAAAGAAATTAAAAAATAAAGCTTAAAAAAAAAAAGAGATCCCAAAGAAAGCTATTTTTGAATAAAAGAAGTTTATTATTTTAAAGTTTAACACTTCTTCTATATTTTCCTTATATTAAAATGATAGGGCTTAACTGAACTCGAACAAGTATTAGCTATTAGGAGTTTCAGTAGTTATTACTAAATCAAAAACTTCCTGTCAGCTTCATCTTTCTTTGAAAAGGAGACCAGGAGGTGTAAATATTCTTAAAATTTAACTTCTCTGAATCAAACATAGTTCTGTTTTTGTGTGACTTTCTCTCATGTTATCTCTCTTGGAAAAAAAATATCAGGCCCTTCCTATGCTCGTAAAATATTTTAGAGGATGTGTTTGGTTTGCTTTTTGTGCAATATTTTTAAAAAAATCTTTCAAAGTAATACATAATGATAGTTAAAACATGATTAAGAAAGGCTTACCATAAAAAAGAAACTGCCTGCCTCACTCACTCTTAATTCATCGGCCCATTCTGCAGAAGGAAGCATGTTTAATGCTTTTTAATTGCCTGTGTTTAATTTTACAGGTCCACCTCCATAGCGTAAAATCATATGCTTATAAACCTGTTTCTTTACTTACCCAATTGACATGCTCTCGAAGAATTACGGTGCTGAGATCTGAGAGTTAGATCACGAAACACTGTAATCCTGAATCTGAACTGCGGTCCAGGTCCTTTTTCATCAAGTTCTTCTCTTTCCTGGGCACCATGACCTAGGGCCAGGCTACAAAAGCTAAAGAATTTAAACCTACTCATGGTCAAGAGGAAGCCAAGAGGAGAATTTTAAGTAAAAAACAACATAGTGTCAACTATTATGCTATAGTTTGAACTCAATGTTCCCAGCAGACAGTAGAGGACAGACAACAGTGCATAATCTTTAAAAACATATATGGGTGGAGATGGATAGAGTTGATATTAACACATTATAGTGAGTAACAACTGGTTTATAAATGGGATTCTGATTGAAAAAGGTAGTCTGGGGAAGTAAATTCAATAGAAAGAATAATCTAGGGAATGAATAACACAATGAACCCAGAGGCCATTGCGAATTGTGGTTAAGGGTACAAATGCAAGATAGTCATTCTGTGAGCTACAGAAGATGTACATCACTATTGCACAGTGACGGGAATATGGAGAAACATGCGAAAACTACAATTGGTGTGACTTATAGACTGTGGCTAACAGCAATACTATAATATTCTTGCATTAATGCCAAGCTATACTGTGTTGATAATGGAGGTGTATGGAAAAAGTGTGCCAAATGTATGCTATGGGCCATGATTGGTGGTAATAGTCTGATAATATTATCTCATAATCTGTAACAAATGTTCCAACAGGGTGTGAGGTTGTGTGGGAAATCTACACATCTGTATGGTTGTTTTGCAAGTTCACAATATCTGTAACAAAAATACATTAAAAAAATAGTATGGGTTCGGGGAAAGACACCAAATGTAAGATAAGGAATATAGTTGGTAGTAATATTTTGACAATGCTCTTGCATAGTTTGTAACAAATGTTTCACACCAATGCAAAGAGTTGGTGGAGGGGTGATGTATGAGAGCCCTGTGTGATGTTACGTATGTTTATTTTTTAAGTTCGCGATCTTTACCATACACTTATTGTTTATGTGTGTTCATGTATGAATGATATACTTCAATTAAAAAAACAAGAATGTATTCACTTTTGAGTATAATAAAACTTCTAGACATTTGTATTACCTAGTAGAATGAAAAAACACTTTTTTGTTGTTCTTTTTTTCTAAGTTTAGAGAAAAATCATGCAGCAAGTAGAGTTACCATATACCCATATACCCTTCCTCACATACACAGTATTCCCTATAATTAACATTTTGCATTATGTGGTACCTTTGTTAAAATTGTTGAAACAATGTTATTATAATTATACTATCACTTATAGTCCATAGATTACATTAGGGCTCATGCTTTATGTCATACATTAGGGCTCATGCTTTAGTTCAACGATTTTCTAAAAAATCTTTACTCTTTTAACATAGGCAATCTAAAAGTTCCCAGTTTAACTACTTTCAAATATACAATTCAGTGGTGTGAATTATCACAATGTTGTGTTACCATCACCACCATCCATTATCAAAACTTTTCCATCACCTCAAACAGAAACTCTGAATCAAACAATCATTAACTCTCCCTTCCCTACCCCTATCCTAGTCGCTGGTAACTTATTCTAGTTTCTGACCATTAATAAGCCAGAGCCAAAAGGACAACTACCATACGATCTCACTTATTAATATATGAATTAATTAGAATAGGCAAATTCATAGCCAAAATCGTTTTTAAATTTCAAAAAACAAAATTCTTCTTTTTCAAATTGACAATTAGTGCACATTCCTAAAAATGACTGCCATTTATAGAACTCAATTGCTACAAACATGTTGCTAAAGATCACCAAGTTGTTAAAAAGAGCACAATCTCCCTCTGTCAATAGACAGCCCTTTGTAACATCCTTCCTTCCTAATTTCTCTCCTCTCCTCCCTCAGCATCATCACCTGCCCAGATTTTTCTCAGTATGCTGTGGAAAACCAGGCTACCTCTGTCCCTGACGGAATTTTAAGGAAAACTTGAACGCAGATGATTGAAAACAGTTGTTGCCATCATGTCTGGCTGAGGAGCCTTGTAAGTCACGTAGTACCTGTAGAAATTTGTTGCGTATGTAAGGGGATGAAAGCGACTGCGATGTTCAGAATACAGTCTGCTTGAAACACACAATGAGACATTTTATCACAAGCTGTACTAGGTTAGATCATGCTTATGATTAACCAGGAAAATATATTAAAGAGTTATGATCCATTGTTAATTCTGCATCAAGGCTAGAAACAGGGAAATGTATACGAGGAGAAAAACTAATAAAAGGAGCTTCTCCTTTGAGCATACAAAAAATATATATATGGTAATCCTCTATATTTTCTATGTGACTTTTCTGTAACCCAAGACTTCTTTGAAGATAAAGCAAAAAAAAAAAAAAGACACTGGGGGACCCTATGGAAGAAAGTGTCACTGTACACAAAAGGTAACAGATCTTATGGTGATGAAAGACACAAAGGAAAAAAATGATTTATTTATTTATTTCAATTTTTAAAAATTTATTTTTAATTTTAATTTTTATATTTATTTGTTTATTATTATTTTTTGTTATTTTATTTGTTTTGCTTTTTTTGTTTATTTTTGCTTTGTTTTGGGGGAGGTTTTGGATTGCAGAAAGGTCACATCTGTGGCAGGAGAGGATCACTATTACTGGTGCAGGTGTCAGTGGTAGGGGGATATGTGGGGAAATGTGCACCTAGCATATGCTTCTATAACATATGAATGTGTTTAAGTAGTCATGGGGCATTGTCTTAGTGGGTAGAGATCCACATAATAACTGGAAGAATATTGAATTCTCATCTGGGAAAGTCTTACTACATTTTCTAACAGAGTGGCAAGAATCCCCCAAATACATGGGCAGTGCCTAGCAAAGAAAGACCATTACACCAGGACCCTGATACTTGATAGTTGTACTTATGAACCTTTTCTTGTGAAATTGAAATTTAGCCTAATATTAAATATTGCTTAAGAGTTACCTCCTGAAAGCCTCCATGTTGCTCAAATATGGCATCTCTCTAAGCCAAACTCAGCATATAAACTCACTACATTCCTCCCTGCATGGGACATGACTCCAGGGGATGAGCCTCTTTGGCACCAAGGGAGTTCTACCAAGCACCAACTAGCAATGCATCTGGAAAAAGACCATGATCAAAAGGGGGAAATGGTAAATACAAATGAGTTTTTATGGCTAAGAGATTTCAAAGTAAATCAGGAGGTATTTCCAGAGATTATATTTATGCTAGTCTCAGCAGGATCACATTGACTGCCACAATAAACAGTCCTTCAAAAGGCAGAGCAGACAATCTCAGGTCAGGAATTTGGCATCCTGTCTGTGGGCATTATGTTAGAATATATGCTCCCCAGTGTAACAGAGTTAGACTCATAATCTCCCTACCCATGGCTCTTCTGCTCCCTTTATTTGAACCTATAATTAGCACTATACTCATTGAATATATGCCCCAGAGACTTAAATTTTCACTTTGTTCATATGCCCGTTGAGCCCTCAATCTCAGCAGAATTGCAGCACCTACTCTCCAGTTAATTGGATTTGCTCAGGACAACTAACAAGGAGATGATGATGGACAAAACACATCCCCCAAAACAAGAGTATCTACCGCTGCAAGCAAGACAGCTCCAACCATCTGCCTCATGCTTACCACCAATGTTTCAGTATGTGTTTACTTGTAAAAATGAACTACACTAATGGAAGATATTAATGGGGGAAAATATGGGAAGGTAAAGGAGTGGGGTATAAGGGAGTCCCCCATATTTTTTATGTAGCATTCATGTAATATAAATATTATTTAAAATTTAAAAAGTAAAAAAAAAATATGTTACTCTAGAATGAGATATAAATTAAATTTACTTTTTTTCAAATGCCAGCTATCCTCTGCTATGGAGGGGGATTGTGTCTGATGCTGAGTGGTAAATCTCATCATTATTTTTGTGATCTTTGAACTCTTAACCATGTAAAAAATTTTTGGTTTGTGATCTCTGACACAAACTATCTTGGAATTTCCTGCAGGAGAACCAAGGGAGATGGCTAAAGCAGGGTGTGAGCAATATTGTTCTCTGAATATTATTATCTGTGCAGCATTGTACTCTTAACAGCCACACCTAGATCAGTAAATATGAAGTACATATTTTTTTCCAAACAATATCCTAGAATCTTGTAGTAGGACCTCAATACACCTGCATACCTTGCATTAAGGTCAAACTAAAGATGTGTATTATCCCTGTGATTTCTACCTTCTTAGATTTTCATAGTTAGTATTTTATTATTTTAATATGAATCACTCTTTAGAAGTACTTGGGAGATGGTTCCCATATGTTGTAAATCCAACAGCTGTTTGTTAGTTTCTTTTGCAATGCTTCCTTCTGAAAAGATTCCAGGGGAAGAACTTTTACCCTAGAATATCTTATTAGAGTTATTCTTCTCACTCTATATTAAAAACATTACAGTAAAAGTCAGTAATAGAGATATTTTATCCAGTATTTCTAATTTTATATATGTTTAATGATTTTACATATTTTGCCTTTTCATTTGAGGACAAGTTTAAGAAATGCTTCATAATTACAAAAAAAAGAATTACAAACTCTACAAACCTAATATTGTGCCATTGGTGGTTTCCCAAGTGACATAATTCAGATCACTTGGACTGACATCAGTTTTCCCATTTGTAATTTTATGAGGGAGTGAGGAACATAACTGCTCCACTTTTCCAGCGTCTTCATCCATTGTACATGATGAGTGATATTCTGGGATATTCTGATATGTAAAGATATGTGATATCTATACAATGTCCAATATGAAGATATTTGGCAATATCCGAAAAATCAGTTGAATTTTAATTTAAGGTGTCTGTATAAACACTCTCATGCTTGTTCATTAATCATAATACTTTAATTAGAGGCTCTGGAATCGAATGTAATTACTATCTATACATTTAGAAACTTTTTTATTCATGCCTGGTATGGGTTGAATTGTGCTACCCCAAAATACATATTCCATCCCTGATCCTGTGACTATGCACTTATTTGTAAATAGGGTCTTTGAAGATGAGGCCAAATTGCTGTAGGGTGGGCCCTAATTCAATATGTTCTTATATAGAGAGGAAATTTAGATACAATACATAGGGGACAGATTTTTGATGCAGAGATAGAGAGACTGATGCCCATGTGATGGAGGCAGAGATTGCATTGTGGATTGTCAGCAAGCTACTGCTAGAACCCACAGGCTTCAGAAGAAGCATGGCCTGCTGTCCCCTTGATTTTGGAACTCTAGTCTCCAGATGGGTGAAATAACAAATTCCTTGATTTAAGCCAACTGCACTGTGATACTTTGTTACAGCAGACTTGGCCAACTAAGACCATGTCGTAGAACAAATTTGTCTTCTAGGCCTCTGTTTTCTATTACTGTTACTATGCAATACCCACTTATCACATTCTTTTATGGTGAATGCAAAAGAATGTCCCGTGCATTTGGTATGGGTCTCCATCTTTCCCATGAGGGTTTTACTTTCTCAAAAGCAAGCATTTCTTAAACGATTATGCTTGTGTGGACATAGCTCTTATGAACATTCATATTATTCCCTAGAATAAATGTGTAATGTAAGTTAGCATCATGAATAGTTATTGATTACTGAGTGAGAAAAACATGTTCTGCTAGTTCAGGAATGCTGGAAATTGGGTAAACCTGGGATTTCACTGATGTTTTCTTTGGTAAATAAGACTCATGGAAGAGCAGTTAATTTATGGGTTTTTGATGGAGTATTGATAGTCTATCCAGAAATTTCTCACTAGGTTTCTTTTAAACTACTCTTTTATAAAATTTATTATTACTTAAGAGTGAAAGGGGTAACGTGTTTTTGTCTTTGTCTTGGCTCCAGGGGTCAAGCTCACTAAAACTAAATGGTAGCAGCCTCAGAATACAAGGTAAAATGTTCCCATAGGCTTGGGTGCTTCACAGCTTTATGAATGGGGCTATGGATCAAATGCTGAGCCATTGCTTGTTTCTACTAGACTTGGAAAGTTCTTCTTCCCTCAAAGACAATGGCCTGCCTTGTTGTCCCTACCTTCCTCCGGGAATGGGACACAGGCTATTTTGAATTGTCCATTTCTTCCCACTCAAGCTCCTCAGGTGATGGTTTGGGGGTGGTGAGAAATGTCCCTGGGAACAGGGGCGGGCACAGTCTGCATCATATGGGAGGGGGAAGGCTGTCACCTGGCCTTGGGAGGTGGGAGCTGGAAGGCTTGCACCTCTTTGACCCTGTGGTGGAATGGAATCCTTCAGTGACGTCAACACAAACCAGGTGACACAAACTCATGCTCAACATGTGTGGCATTGGTGAGGCCAGTGACACCCTAGACACACCAGCCCAGGTTCTGTGGCCCAGGGGACCCTCAGGAGCTTTGGTTTAGCTTTGCTGTCATCCTTGGTGTCCTCACTCCCCCCCCTCACCCTCCTCCTCTGAGGAGATTCCTGGGCTCTTCCCTGGGTTCTCAGCTCTCTTTTCTGCATTCTCTGACAGGCCTTGTATCTACGGCTGTTATAACACTAGTTGCATTGTGTGGGTTCATGTATCTTTCCTGTGAGGGTGGGAACTATTGTATTTTCAGGAACCAGCAAGAGTCTCTGTGAGGTAGGAAAGGTGTCAGATCGCCTATATATGAGCATTCCTCTTCACCTTAGACTCTGCACACAGATTGATAAAGGATGATGACAAGGAAAAGGAATTCAGAGACCATTTACTGTGAGGTCTGTCCTGTGTGAAATCTTATTTTCTTTGATCTTGGCTCTCATTGGAATATAACCTGATATTTTCAAATAAACACATCAAGCTTAAAGTAAGTAGAGACGGGTATGATGTGATTTTAATCTGTTTTTTTTCTTCTCGCACTCATATATGCAGGGTACAAAATATAATGTCTTATATTCCTGGGAGCATAAATAAGAAAAAAAAAAGTATGGATTTGTATTCTATAGTCACCCTTTGAACAGAGAAAAGTGATTTTTTAAAATCTTGTATTTGCAGTTCCCACTTAGAAGCCTGACTCAGAGAATCATAAATGTCAGAGGGGGGAGGTGTGTCCTGACGTAGTGTGGCCTAAGTCTATTTCTATTTTGACAGCAAGATCTGGAGATTTCCAATGGCTTCTTAAATTCATGAGAAATCTGACTGTGAGTGCAGTGATAAAACCTCTTGGTGGATAACCTTTAAAAAATAAAATCAGTGAATTATTTTGCCCATAAAATTGCCTGAGTCTTAGCTGCTTACTGATATCCAGATGTTTTGGGACTTGTGGGATCTATTTTGAGTGGGTGAAAACTGAATTTATCTGCATATTATTTAGTTGACTTACCATAATTGAAGTACTGTATACCTGCATGGTTATATTTGAGAAATATGGCATTACTAGTTGTAATTTGGTTAATAAACATATACATATTCCAATTTAAATGTTCCAACATATTTATACAGATTATCTTCTTAATCAGATATTCTGTATAGAAAATTATTATTCATTTTAGTTATAAGTTGAATTACTTTTAACCAGTCTATAGTTCTGATATAGTAGAAGGGTTTTTTTGTTACAGGAAATGTAAGACATTATTCTTTCTTTCTATTTTCTTTCTGTCTGTCTTTCCTTCTTCCTTCATTCTCTCTCTCCATTCTTATTCTTCTTTCCCTCCCTTCTTACTTCCTTCTTGATTACTTTCCTTCTCATAAGCTGAATTAAACTATTAAGCAGCAATGTGCCTCACTCTCTGCTAACTATGCCTGTTTTAACTACTAACTGATGTAGAAAATATCTACATCAATAAGATAACAAGAGCGTCTACCCTTGGTTCTTAGAGGATGTTTGGGTTGCTAGACTTAATAAATAAACATAAAGGATTCCCAGTTCAACATAAGTTAAATGATGGATCCTTATTTTTTTTTGTTTATGTTCTATGCAATATTTGGGGCATGCTTTTTAAAGAATATAAAATTGTATTCTTGATTACTTGAAACTCAAATTGCACTGAGTGTCCTGTATTTTATCTGGCAAGCCTACCGGGCGATGGGGTTGATTTGGGAAGTAGGTGGATGTGGTTTTCAGTGCACATTACTTGGTGTGTGATGGCCTCACCTCTCTGAATACCCCCAGAGTAACAAGGATGCTCCGCTGTGGATCCCAGCACTGCTCCAAGGACTACAGGAGACCATGAGCTCCAGCCCAGGCAAGCAGGAGCCACCTACCCCAGGGCAGTTCTCCTTTCCTCCCGGAAGTCCCTCAGGGTTCCAAAGTCTTCCTCTTCCAGACCCAGATCTCTCCTTTCAGAACCTGGCAATTGCAAAGGGGCACCAGGAACAGATGTTACTTTCTGGATATTTTTTCCTTCCATATCCTGAAGGGAGTAAAAAGTGTAAATTAGAAACAGGCTGTTGATCCCTTGCAGTTGGCTGGGCAAAGTTTCATGGACAGAAGATTTAAAGCAGTTTAAAGATGTGCTCTAAATTCTAATGGGAATTCATTTTTATTAAACTCTAGTTTAGTCTCATTTCATTGCTCAGCTTCAAGAGCAAAAGACAATAAGGGATTTAAACTTAAGTGATTTTCTGCAAATAAAGTCTTCTGGAATTTTAAAAAGCCCAATATATTGGCATTTGCCAAATATAAATGTATTTTCCATTGGCTTGGCCAAGAGGAGCTGGATGGGCCATCAGATTCTGCAAGAATTGATGGTGACTCTTCATTCAGCAGGCTTAGGAATTAAGGGGTCTGAGGGAGGGTCCTTTCATCCAATGTGATGCAAAAGACCTCTTTCTTCTGGTGAGCCTGGGTGCATACAAATTGTCCCATGTCCTTTGGTATCCAAGTCGGAAAATAAGGAGCTCAAAAGTAGCAAAAGGGGTAAAGGAATGTGCAATAGCAGGAGTGACAGTTTTTTAAAAAGTACAGCACTTCTGGTAGCATTGTTGGGTTTTGCTCTAGTCTAGTGATATCCAAACCTGGCTGCATATCAGATAGCCTCACACCTTGTCCACTGACCCAGGTGCCAGGGAGGATCTACAAAGGTACAGACTCAAGGTGAGAAACCCCTGCTTAAATCAACTTTGATTTCATTTACTTCCAGTGTAAGAGAACTTTGCAATATGCCAAATAAGTTTTTTTAAGGAGGTACCAGAGAAGGAACCTGGGACCTCATACATGGGAAGCAGGTGCTCAACCACTTGATCTACATCCATTCCTCACAAAATAATTTTTAAAATAGCAGTACCAGTGTCTCCAGAGAGGCAGCACATACCATGGCTAGGGTCTTGATGTCATGCTGAGTACCCGACATAGGTTGTATTGCTTTGCAGAAGAGAATGCAGAGCCACAGCTGGGGGGGATTGAGTGGTTTAGTGACTGGCAGTGTTGGGGTTCAAAGGCTTTTGTGTTCTAGCCTGATGCAGTTGGGCATCCATATGATGTACTGCCTCATCATGAGCTTTTTCCACTTCAAGTTCAATCTCACAATATCCACCTTATAATCCCCAGAAAATACTAAGTTATCTAATGACATCAGTCAGATTTGGAATTTTTAAAAATAAATTTAACATTCTAAAGTTCTAAGGGAAACAGGGTCCATTCTGATATCAGGTGTCCCTACCGGTACACCTCCAACAAACCCATGCTCCCAAACCCAGTGGCTAACAAGTGAGGATGGGGATACCTGGCTTGCATTCTTCTGCAACAGGGCTAGTTCTGTTCCTCCACAAAATTCAGCCTCAAATTTTGCCTCTAATCCTGGGAAGGCACCCAGGCAACTCTTGTGAATGATATTATCACAATGGCTTGAACGATGCTACAAAAAAACTACCCAACAACAACAAAAACAACATCCTCCCCAGATGAATGTTTACCTGGCTACAGTCTGAGCCTTGCAATCCTTGTCCTTTTAGATTTTACGTTTCTGTACTTGAAGATTATTGGGATTAGAAAACGATCAGTTATGCAGTTCTAACTGTTAAGAATATTTTAAATGCAGTTGGCTTCTGCTAGTAAACATTGTTTGTGAACTTTATGCTTCAGCTCACTCATCTTAGTTCCATGGATTCAAGTTCACGGATGTGCTGGAGGATTTCTGGTAAGGTCTGCTTGCAAAGCTAAAATGAGATAGCCAGTAAAACCTTTTTAAGCTGAGTATGGTGAAATACTACCAGCTGAAAATTGATATTCTTGCCATTCTGCATTTCATTGCCACTTAATAGCACACCCTTGGATTTGTTCTGCTCTGTCAAGGAGGGACAGCAGGAAGTACTGCCTGAATGTAATAGGAAGGCCATGTGCAATCCATTTCTATGTTTTAAGGCTTCCATAATCAGGCACAGCTTTAATTAGGAAAATTGGTGTAGGTTTTTCATTTTCATGTGGTCTCTAGTCAAATACTAAGGGATAAAAATGGAAACCAGCAATCCCTAGGGGATCACAAGTTTTCATTTATCCTGGATGCCGCTGGGCATCAAAGACCCACTGGATCTCTGAGCTATTGCAAAAGATGGAATATAGATTCTGAATCTCTTCTCAGGAGACATTATGTGAAAATACTGGGGTCACTGGTGTGCCGAATCAGAACTTTTCTGTCTGTAAATGGAGGACAGCTACATATTCTTTCTTCTATGATATGAAATATACATAACTCAGCAAAAGAGAACCCTGCACTAGTGCATATTAAAATATTAAAAGAAAAAACCTTGCTTGAGCCCCTCTGTGCCTGAGTCTTGAGACTGCTGTCTGTGGCTTCTTTTTTTCCCCCAAACATGTATAGTAAATTTGTTTTTTTTTTTCTTTTTCTCTATTTTTTAAAAAAAGTTACATTAAAAAAATATGAGGTCTCCATATACCCCCACGTCCCTCATCCCACTCCTCCCATATCAACAACCTCTTTCATCATTTTGGCATATTCACTGCATTTGGTGAATACATTTTGGAGCACCGCTGCACCACAAGGCTAATGATTTATATTATAGTTTACACTCTCCCCCACTCCACCCAGTGGGCCATGGCAGGACATACAATGTCCAGCATCTGTCCCTGCAGTACCACCTAGGACAACTCTAAGTCCTGAAAATGCCCCCATATCATCTCTTTTCTTCCCTCTCCCTACCCTCAGCAGCTACTGTGGTCACTGTCTCCACATCAATGTTATGATTTCCTCCATTACTAATCACAATAGTTCCATAGTAGAATATTAGTAAGTCCACTCTAATCCATACTCTATTCCTCCAGCCTGTGGACCCTGGATGGTTATGTCCACTCCCCCTCTATATGAAGAGGGGGCTTAGATTCCACATGGATGATGGATGCAATTCTCCTACTTGCAGTTGTGGGCACTCTTGGCTCTGCGGTGTGGTGGTTGACCTTCCTCACCTCCCTGTTTTCTGGCCGGGGTAAGTCCAATAACCAGAGGGTAGGAGTTGCAAGTCTGCCAAGGCTCAGGGTCTGGCTATCACATGGACAGTCCAGAGATTCAGGTGTCCTGAGTATATACCAGCTCCAGTGCCAACCACAGGTCCAGTAAAAGTGACAGAAGAGGCATGTGTAGAAAGGTCACATCTGAGTCCAACTCCATCACACTAAGGAGCACAAACTTCAAAGAGGGACAACTAACATGACACTGAACTCCAGAGCCATCTGCTTTGACCATAAAACCTGTGAGTCTCCATAGCCCTCAGGAGAACCAGTACCTGGGATTGTATCTGCTTTGACTGTCTCTGGGACCCTGCTGAGGCATGTGTAAGCATGACCCCTCTGATGACTTCCTGACTCTTTGGAGACTCATAGCCAAATAAACTCATTTGTCCTTTCCATTTTCCCCTTTTATTCAAAGTCAAAAAGCAGTTTTTAACACCTGATATTACATGAAGGCTGAGATATTCTGTTGGTCTGAGTTGACTCTTTTATTCAAGGTCTTTTTCTAATTACATCATTAGCTGGTACTTGGTAGTAATCCCTTGGCACCAGGGAGGCTCATCCCCAGGAGTCATGTCCCACGCTGGGGGGAGGTAATGCATTTACATGCTGAGTTTGGCTTAGAGAATGGTCACATTTGAGAAACATGGAGGCTCTCAGGGGGTAACTCTTTATAGTCTTTCTTTCTTCAGTGCTTGCGTAAACCTGAATCTATTCAGGTTAATTCCAGTCCACTAGGGGGCCATGGTCCATCCTGCATTCTGGGATACCAAGGGTTAAGGTCTGAATTTACATTCAAGTAAGGGAAAGAGCTGTGTAATTGGATAAAAAGTTTACATTGTGTTAAGCCGTGGAACATACAACAACATAGATGAAACTGGAGGACATTATGTTGAGCAAAGCAAGCCAGACACAAAAGGACATACACTGTATAACTGTCCTATTATGACCTAAATATATTATGTGGAATATGAATATGGGTAGAATTGCATATATAAGACTGTTTTACTTTGAAGCTGAACAAATGTAAGTTAATACTACAAAATGTTAATATCAGACAAAAAAAACCAACATTGTACTAAATGAAGGAGACCAGACACAAAGTACTACATATTGTATGATTCCATTTTTTTAAAATGTAAAAATAAATCAACTTATAAAGTTCAAATGAGATGAGTGGTTATGTAGGTCTGAGGAAGGACTGCTAAGGGGTATGGAGTCTTTGAAATTGTTCTAAAATTTTTGAGTGATGAATGATGCCATTGATTATACACTTTGGATAGAATAGCCAGAAACAGCAACTATGTACAGTGGGGGAAGCATAGAGAGAGAGTGAGAAGTGAGGAATTTTCTTGTTTTTCTGGGTTATGTTTATTACTATTATTCTTGAAATAATGAAAATGCTCTAATAATGATTGAAGTGATAAACACACAACTATGTGATTATACCAGATACCATTGATTGTATACTTTGGATGAAATGTATGCTGTATTAATGTATATTAACAACTGATTTGTTTTAAAAAAAGTCTACATCGTGGACAGTATTGTAATATAGTTGTTGTACTGAGTACTGCAAGGGCATCATAGCATGGATCTATAAATTCTGCTGGAAGATGAACTTAGAGAGCAGTCCAGGAAGGAGGAAGTATTTGTCTAGTACCTTATAGGATAAGAGGGGTTGTCCTGGCAGACAAGACTAAGGAGAAAGACATTCTCAATAAGAACAAAGCAAAATAAGCAAAAATAAACAGTTGAACTATTTATTCAGAGCCTTCTGTGACTGAAATATTGGAATTCTGGCTGTGTTGTGGGGAGTCATGGAAAATGAAAGTGTAGGCTAAGCCGGTCCCCCAGGTGAGTTCCACATGGTAGGTCAAACCCGTCACTTGGGCAGTGCCCCATGTGGGGAATTACTGTCATTCTTGGAGGACTACCTTGGCACCTGGAGGGTGGAGGGTAGGCTAGGAGGGAAGTGTTTCTTTTGTTAGTGTGAGGACAAGTTCCCTGAGGGACAGATACAAGGACATCACAAAATATCTTTTGTTCTATCAAATGGCTCCAGCGAGACTAATTTATTATAAATTTTCTGTTTTAAATAAAATCATCATAGGCTTTTATTTGGCCAATGTGTTTCTTGTGGCTAAGGGCTATGACAGAAATTCATCTTTTATTCTTTTTCAGCAGTACAATTCATCTGTGACTCTCTTTTTTCAGTAAATTTGATTCATCTGATGCATGAAAATATTCTACTTAGCTCCATTCAATGCAAATTAAATAAAATTTATATACTATATGTCTATGCTATGTATTATTACATATTATAGTATAGTACATAATATAATATTATATGCTATATGTATAATCAAGACTAATAAAAATTAAATACTTTATTATGCTTATGAATTTAAAATAGTTTTAAGAAGTGTTGGTAGTTGGGAATGCTTTCACCTGCAGGTAATAGAAAATATGGTTCACATTGACTTGAATAAATAAGGTTTATTTTCATCCAAAACAAGAAGTCCAGAGATGGCAGTTGCTACTACTATTACAGCTGCTTAGCAGTTCCCTCTTAGACCCAGAGCTTTCTAAACCATTCTTTTCATGTTGGCCAGTTGTGCTCATGCTGGGTCTCATGGTTCGACCCTGGCTTCCTTGTACCTCTGGGGACAAGGTAGGTGAAAGGGAGAAGAGAGTTAGAGTCAAAGCTTAACAGAAGTCCCCGCCTGCTCTTTCCCCCATCTCATTGACCACTCTTAACTGCCAGGTAGTTTGGGAGAGCACGTATCTGTTTCACTCTTCTCTAGAGCAGATGGTGACCAAAAGTTGTTGGGAATCATTAATTGATGAATGAGCCAATAAACAATGTCTAACAAGAAGGGACAATGATCACTTTTTCCTGTTTTACAGATGGGGAAACTGCATTTGGATGAAATAAGAGAATAGGACAAAAGCATTGCTTGTCTGTGACAGGGACAAGACACAAACCCAGGCCTTCTGAAACTGCATTTCAGATGTCGCATGTTTTCTCTGAAACTTCTGGCTTACAATCAGGTACTTTTTCCTTTGGAATATTCTTTGACCGTCCCTTCAATAGGTGCTGGGGAAGCTTTAAAGGGTCTAAGCAAATCTCCTGAGATGAGCTGAGAAGGGACAGGACTGTGGCTCCTCTCGGCCACCTGAGTTTCATAAGACTGCCTTTCTCCCATGACTCTTGCATTCAGGAGTATTCCTGCATCTACTTATAGTCAGTGTCTGCAAGACACCTCTGTATTTCCTTTTTTTTTTTAATCCACCCCTGCTGCAGCTTTTTGCATGCTGTCTTCTGCTCTCTGTGTCCATTCGCTGTGTGTTCTTCTGTGTCTGTATATTATTTTTTATTTATTTCCCCTCCCTCCCTGTGGCTTGTTTGCTGTCTGCTCTCTGTGTCTGTTCGCTGTGCTCTTCTGAATTTTTGCTTGTCTCCCTTTTTGTTACGCCACCTTGCTGAGTCTGCTCTCTATGGTGCTTGCGAGCTGGTGGCTCTCCGCAGTGTGCGGGCCAGCCTGCCTTCACAAGCCTGCCTGGGACGTGAACCCAGGGCCTTCCATATGGTAGACGGGAGCCCAACTGATTGAGCTATAGCTGTTTACCCTGTATTTCCTTTTATCTTAGAAAATAACACATGGCCTTTCATGGCATTTCTAATGTTTGCCACATAGGATTCGGCCATTCGTGTTTCCCTTTATCAACTGATTATAGACATTGTGGATGTTCCTTAACCGGGGAAGTATTATTGTTGGAGCAAATCCAACTCCTCTAACTCTCAAGATGGCTTCAAAATGCTGGTTCTTTCAGGGTACATATGTACAATTTACCAAGAGCCTGGGAATTCAGAATTCTGCTCCTGAGCACAGTGGCTCTCAGCACAACATGGAGATGGCCTTCTAGATTATCATAATTGAAATACCTTTGTATTGAGTGGTAACTAATTTCCAAGAATTATGATAAGGGCCATAAATTTCCCAGATGGGTGTAAAAGGTCAAACAGACTTTTATTTCTACAGGACTAATCTTAATTTGTATCTAGAGTCCCAAACAACCTGGTGGCCAATTATCTGATCTTATCAATTCCACTAATATCAGACATGTGAGTTTTCTTCAGCAAGTGAGGATGCCTCCCTTTCCTCTTCTCTGAGGAGTAATATGAGCTGTTCGTGGGTGTGAAGAGTATCTTGGGGTGGCCCTTTCAGTGACAGTTGAGTTGTAGTTGGGGTAGAGGGCTGTTTGCAGATGACTGATTATAGTAACTTGCTGGAGTTTTGTTAGGAATTGCATGAAACCTAAAGACCAATTTGGGGAGAATTTGTATCTTTGCTATATTCAATCTTCCAATTCATGAATGTGGTATTTCTCTCCATTTGTTTGGACATTCTTGGATTACTTTCATCATCATTTTGTACTTTTAGCATACAGATCCTGCACATGTTTTGTGTATAACTCAGTATTTAATTTTCTTTGGAGAAATTGTAAATGGTATAATGTTAATTTTAGTTTCCTCATTTTAATAGTAATTGGAAATGTGACTTGTGTGTGTGTGTGTTGATATTGTATCCTGGGACTTTACTGAACTCTCTTGTTGGTTCTAGGGAATTTCTACATAGATAATCATGCCATTTGCAAAGAGAAACATTTGTATTTCTTCCTTTCTAATCTGTATGCTTTTATTTATTTTTTTTAATAGCCTATTACAGTGGCAAGAACTTCCAGTGAATAAGAAAGATGAAAGTGAATATCCTTTCCTTGATCTCCAATCTTAGGGAGAAATTACTCAGTCTTTCACCATTAAGTATGATATTAGTTTTGGGTTTTCGTTTGTTTTGTTGTTTTTGATAAAATTTCTTTATCACATTGAAGTAATTCTCCATTTCTAACTTGATGAGAGTTGTATTTTTTAAAAGTCATGAATGGGTATGTGTATTAGATATTTTTAAATGTTTTTTCTTCATTGATTGATTAGATCATATCGTTCCTTTGTTGATATTGTGCATTACATTGATTTTCAAATGTTGAGCCAGCTTTACCTACATGGAATAATGGCTAAGGTATTTAATTTGATAGGTACACTATTGGATTTGGTTTGTTAATATTTTCATGAGGAGTTTTGTGCCTAATGCCTTAAGAAATGTTTGTCTATAGTTTTCATTTTTGTTACTGTCTTTTGTGGGGTTGGTACAAGGATAATACTGACCACATAAAATGTGTTGGCAATTGCTTCTCTTCTATTTTCTGGAAGAAATTGTGTAATATTGCTGCTAATTCTTATTTAAATGTTTTGTAGTATTCTTCAATGTGACATTCTGGGCCTGGACATTTCTTTTTTGGTAGCTTATAAATTATAAGTTCAGTTTCTTTGATGGTTATAGTCTTATTCAAATTGTCATTTCATCTTGGGTAAGTTTTGTTAGCTTGTGGGTTTTGAAGAATAAGCACATATTTCCTAAGTTGTTCAATTTATGAGCATAAAATTCCCCACAATATTCCTTATTATATTTCTAATTTCTGTAAGATCTACAGTGACATTGCTTATTTCAAACCTGTTATTGGCGATTTGTATTTTCTCTTTTATCAGTCATATTAGAGACATATAAATTTCATTATGTTTAAGAACCAGCTTTTTTTCTCTTCTTTCATTATCATTTTTAAAGAAGATTTAGATTACATAAATGTTACAGTAAAAATATAGGGGATTTCCATATACCTCATCCCATCCTGCTCCCACATTTTTCCCCATTACGATTAACAGCATCTTTTACTAGTCTGTTATGTTTGTTACAATTGATGAACACATACTGAAGCATTGTTACTAACCATGGTCTATAGTTTACATTATGGTTTACACTTTGCACTGCACAATTTCATAGGTTTTGACAAAATGTATAATGGCCTGTATCTGTCAGTGTAATGTCATGCAGAACAATCCCAATGACCCAAAAATGCCCCATGTTATCTCTAGTCTTTCCTCTCCCACCCTTCAGGATCTCTAGTGATGACTGCCTTTATATCAATGTTACAAGTTCTTCTGTTACTAGAATAATATTAAGTCTACTTTTGTCCATAGTTGCATTCCCAGCTTATGTTTGCTCATTCCTCAATATTGAGAATTTTGGCATGGTGATGCCCACTTTGCTTCTGATTGAGAGAGGGCTTAGATCCCATGAGGCAGATGGGTGGAACTGCCTTGCATGCAGTTGTAGATACCCTATGTTTTTTTTGGGATGGGCATTGTCCATCATCACCCTTTTGTTAGTTGTCCTGGGCGAGTCTAATGAAATGGAGTGTAGGCGTTGGCTGCAACTCTGTTGAGATTCATGGTTCAATCCATATATGAAGAACTGGAAGATTAAAGAATCTGGGACACATATATAACAGGCATAATGCTAATTATAGGTTCAAATAAGTGGTCATAATAACTGGGTGTAAGAAATTTATAAATGAATCCAACTCCAATATATTCAGGGGATAGGTTATCATATATTCCGAGGTAAGGCCTACTGACAGGGTGCTGAATTCCTGGGGTTGGCTGCCCTGCCTATAGTGTCCAGATATTTCTAGAGTCCTCAGAAGGCCCCTCCTTGAGGCACTGTTTAATGCAGCAGTCAGTGAAATCCTATGACATGCATAAGCATAACATGTAGAATGACCTTCCAACACACTTTGAAATCTGTTAACCATAAAAACTCACTTATATTTAATATTTGCCCCTTTTGGTCAAGATCTTTTTCCAAATGCATTGCTATTTGGCACTTGGTAATAATCACTTGGTGCCAGGGAGGCTCATCCCTGGGAGTCATGACCTATGCCAGGGGGAAGATGGTGAGTTTATATGCTGAGTTTGGCTTAGAGACAGGTCATATTAGAGCAATAGGAGGCTTGCAAGAGATAACTCTTAGGAAATATGTAATACTAGGCTACATTTCAATTTCACAAGAACAAGGTTCATAAGTACAACCATCAAAATCAAGGGTCTGGTGTAGTCATCTGTCCTCCTTTGCTAGGCATTGTCCATGTACCCTAAGGTTTCTTGTCACTCTGTTAGAAAATGTAGCAGGACTCCCCAGGACAGGAATTCAATATTCTTTCAATTATTTTGTGGGTCTCCACCCACCAAGACAACACCCCATGACCACTTGAACACACTTATATGACACAGAGGCCCCTCCCCACACATACCCCCACCAACAACACCCTACACTGGTGATCCTCTGCCACAATTACAACTCTTCTGCAATTCAAAACCTCCCCCCGAAACAAAGCCAAAATAATAAATAAATAAAAATAATAAAAAATTTGAAAGAAAAAATAAACTACAAAGACATTAAAAATTATTATTTTTTGCATTGTTTCTTTCATTCCCATAAGATCTGTTATCTTTTACAGAGTGACAATTTATTCTGTATATTTCCCCAGTGTTTTATTTTTTTCACTTTATTTTCAAAGAAGCTTTAAGTAACAGAAAAGTCACTTAGAAAATATGAGATTCCCAATTCACTTAAGTCATATCAGTGAGGTCATGTGAAGAACCAGCTTTTTGTTTATTTATTTACTCTATTATTTTCCTATTTTTTAATTTCATTGACCTCCCTTCTAATATTATTATTGACTTTCTTCTGCTTTTTGGGTTTATTTTTCTCTTCTTTTTCTAGTTTCTTGAGGTAGGAATTTAGGTCATTAATACAAGACTTTTACTTATTTCTAATGCAAGCTGTTATAGCTATAAGTTTTTCTGTCACTGTAACAGTGCTTTACTTGTAACTAAATAAAAATGTTGATCATTGTATTTTTTATTTCATTCAATTCTGTGACTTTTGATTTCTTTCTACACTTCCTATTTGACTTATGGATTATTTAGAAGTGTGTTGCCTAATTCCACTTGTTTAGCCTTTTTGCCTTTCTATTATTGATTTCAAGTTTGATCTCATTATGGTCAGAACACACTCTGCAAGATTTCAATTCTTTTAAATTTGTTAAAGTTTATTTTATGGCTCATGATATAATTAACCTATAGAGGTGAATATTTGATGCTTGTTTGGGAAAAAAAAAATGTGTATCCTGCTCTTGTGGAATGGCACATTCAATATATGTCATTAGATCCTGTTGGTTGATTGTATTGTTCAGATATTATTCATCTTTTCTAGTATTCTAATAGTTCTATCAGTTATTGAGATGGTAGTATTGAAGTTTCCTTTCAGCTTTATCAGCATTTTCTTCTTCATATTTTGAGGCTCTATTGTTTGGCTCATATCATTTTAAGAACATGTCTTCCTGGATGAAATTCCTATATGGCTAACAAGATTTTCTCCAGTAAATTCTTTGCTTTGAAGTCTATTTTATCTACTTTATGTAGACACCCTACTTTTGTCATGTTAATGAATTCATGACACTTTTATCCATCCTTTTACTGTCAGCCTATCTATATACTTGCACTAGTGGACATCACCAACCCAGGGTCCACAGGATGGAGGAATAAAATATGGATTAGATTGAACTTACTGGTATTCTACTATAGAACTAATGTGACTAGTAATGGAAGAAACTGTAGCATTGATTGGGGGAAAGTGGCCATGGTAGTTGCTGAGGGCAGCGAGAGCGAAGAAGAGATGAGATGTGCGGGAATTTTCAGGATTTGGAGTTGTCCTAAATGGTATTACGGGGACAGATGTGGACATTATATATCCTGCCATAACCCACTGAATGTACTGGGGGAGAGTGTAAACTAAAATCCATGTGGTGCAGTAGTGCTCCAAAATGTATTCATCAAATGCAGTGAATGTGCCACAATGATGAAAGAGGTTGTTGGTGTGGGAGGAGTGGGGGTGGGGCAGGGGATGGGGTATGTGGGAACCTCTTATTTTTTTAATGTAACATTTTTTTGTGATCTATGTACCCTAAAAAAAAAGACAATTTAATAAAAAATAAATAAAAATTTTTAAAAAATCAAAAAAATAAAACCAACAAATGGTCATGGAGAACTTTTTCACTGAAGTTACTCAATTTGTTTCTTTGTCTTTACAAGCACTGATATTATTGTCTATAAAGGATCTACTATTTAAAAAAAAATAAAGTGAGTTTCTTAGAAGTGGTATAAAGATGAGCCATGGTTTTTTTTTAAATCTACTCTGCCACCTTCAGTCTTTTGATTGATGTATTTAGGTCATTTGTATTTAAGATGTTGATAAGTTAGTGCTTAAGTTTTCTGTTTGTTTCTCCTAACTTCCTTTTTCTCTTTTTCTGTATTCCTTGTGTGTGTTACTAGAATGTTATTTCAGGATTCCATCTTGATTTATTTACAGTGTTTTTATTACATATCTTTACATTTTTTGTAGCAGTTTCTCTGGGTATTAAAATACACATTCATGACTTGTTACAAATACTGATATCAACATTTTACCACTTCCAACAAAGTGTGGAAACTTCACTTCCACTTAAGTCCCTTTGCCTTCCCCCATTTTAAACATCATAGGATCAGATGGAAGAAGTAAAACTGCAATTACTCCCAGACAACATATAATATTTGTTTGCCCTGAAATATTATTTACTAAACTCACAAAGAGAAGGAACTTCTTTCATACATACCCATAACTCTATTCCTACATCCTTTATGATCCCCCTTTCTCTTTGAAAACTTCCTTTGGCTGATTTTTAAGGGTAGGTCTGTTAGTGACAAATTGTTTAATTTCATTTATCTCAGAGTGTTTTTACTTTTCCATTTATCCTGAAGGGTTATTTCACAGATAGAGAATTTGCAGTTAAAGTACTTTTCTTTCAGCTCTTAAAAAATACCATGCCACTTTTTAAAATCTCTATATCTAGGTGAGTAACCTGCTGGTATTTGAATTGGTGTTTCCTTATAATAGTGAAGCTAAATTTTTTGTAAGTCTTGGCTAAGCTATGAGAAATGAATTTCATGACCAAGTTGGTCAGTTAGGCCAATGATTTATTAAGGAAGGGAGGTAAGAGAAATGGGAGAAAATAACAGATCGTAGGTCCCAGGTAGAGAGGAAGGAGCTGAAAGTGATAAAGAGGACTGATTTACAGACTACAATTCCCCATAATAGATTATAAATGTCCAGGTTTTATCTGTGTGTTGTTCCAGGTGTAGGAGGGGGGTGAAGAAGGCCAGAACAGGGGGTAGAAGGCAAGAACAGGGGTCAAAAGGAAAGAGAAAGAGAAAAAGGCAAGAGCAGGGCTGGCTCAGTCTTTGTAATTGCTTTTTAAACCATAAATTATTCTGCCCCTTTGCTAATGGCAGGGGGAGAGTCCCAGCTGTTTGTTGTTTTGACTGATTACCCTAGCTGGAAGGACTCAAAGATAAGTTCCCTGGAGAATATCCAGGGCTTCTCCTGGCTTCTTGAGGAAATCTCATTCCAAATGGGAGGATTTCATAAGGGCCTTCCAGCAGCCATCTTAGAGTGGGATACCGAATGACACATGTACTTCTTGCTAGGTTTCATATCTATCTATTGATTCCCTATCTTGCTAGCTTGCTTCATTTTCCCCTCAGAGAGTTTACACCTTTATTCTTAAAGGGGTGCTGAAGGGAGATGGTAATTCTGTAGCTACTTCCTGCTGGTTAGGGACAGTAGGCCCTGCCTGATAAGGTGTAAAGCTCTCCTTCAATTCTATCACAGCTGGAAGAAGATAGATCTGGCACCCTGTTTGAAGCTGGATGAAATTTCCATATGGCTAACAAGATGTTGATTCTGGATAAAATAAGCTTGATTAGAATTTTGAGAATATATGGTCCCACTAAGAGGATACCGGACCACAAAAGTAGAAAAGGCCAGGTGCCTGCAAAGTCTGTATTTTCCCAAAGTTGGTGGGAAACAGCATTTTTCCTTCAGTTATTTTATGCTGTTGGTTAACTTTAGGGAGGTATTGCCATAGACAATGGGGTTAGTTATAAATTGTCGATCGCAGTTCCTATGGTGGGGAGAGGAATGAGAAGAGGCATTACCCTTTTAGTTAAACTATAGGAGATGAAAACAGACAAGATTTCTTAAGTGGTGTCTGGTTTGCCCTCCCCTAGCAATATGCATCTGGGCTAGAGTTAGAAGGAACAGTTAGCTTTTTTTTTTTTTTTTTTTTTTTTAATTAAAATTATTTATTTTTACGAATTACATTCAAAAAACACGAGGTCCCAATCAACCCCACCACCCCCACCCCCCACTCCCCCCACAGCAACACTCTCTCCCATCATCGTGAGACATCCATTGCACCCAGTAAGTACATCTCTGAACATCACTGCACCCCGTAGTCAATGGTCCACATCATAGCCCACACTCTCCCCCGTTCCATCCAGTGGGCCCTGGGGGGGTCTACAATGTCCGGAACAGTTAGCTTTGACACAGACACTACTTAGCTTTGTCTCTTGAAAGGGATTTCTGGCCATCAAATGACTGGTACCCATGCATTCCATCAGATGCTTCTGGTGAGCTGGCACTTTCTTGGGCAGCTGGCTTCACTCGAGATAAGTGCACCAAGCTGGAAATTCCTTTAACTTTAACAGCTGAGGGAGTCATCAGAACTACAGAGTAAGGTTCCTTTCATTTTGGTTCTAAGGTAGAGTGAGGTTTGTTTTCTTGCCAACTTTTGATCAGAACCTGGTTTCCAGGTCCTTGGTTAGGAAAGGTTGTCCATGGACCATCTTAAAGGGGATAAGGGGAAGTGGGTCTTAGCCACCTCATTTGCTGTTTCCCTACTGGTGGGAAAATGCTTAGCCCTGGTAGGTTGGCATGTGGGTTTCCAGTTCCCCCCAAGGTATGAGTGGGACAGGTTCTAGAATATGGACTAGGAGGCAGACCCAGGCTAAGCATGTCTTTCACCTGGTATGGGGTGAAGACTGAGTGATTGCCCCCCAAGGTAATTTGGTGACTTTAAAATTAAAAGAGCTATTGCCCCCACTGCTCTTGGGCAAGGCAGCTATTCCTTTCTCTTATAAGCACACTCATTAACTACTTAGAAAATTAAGTTTATCAGAACTTTTACCATATTCAATATTTTCTGCATATGATCTAGAATAGAAAAGATATCACTATAATCATCAGGCATATATCTAGAGTAGGAGAAATAGGTACAGTTCTTAATACTAATCAATGTACTACCCAATGCATAAGTTTCTCTTTGATCTGTAATTAAATAGATTTAAGCTCCAGGTTTGCAATACCCTACATGTTATCTCTCCATGGGAGCAGTCCATAATGTCAATTGTGTTTAAATTCTACTCACAGTAATCTGGTGACCATTCCTCCCCTTGGTCTCTCGTTCACACAGCCAGCATGCTGCAACACCGTTGACTAGAGAGAAGCTAGGAAGGTAGGCTCCAGTATTCCACCAACCTGGTGCATAGTGCCCTTTGGCACTATGGAACAGTGCCAGTCTGGAAATGAAATGATATCCATCATTGTATATTTGGCCATTTTGGGCCATCGCTGCCTGCTGCAGGAGTTTGAAACTGTAATGTAGTCTCTATTGACATCAGAAGCACAACCAGAGATGTAGTAGATACTTTTATTATTTTAGGGGTTAGTGACCAACCTAGCCAATAACTCAAATGGAGAGGCAACCTGTAGTGTATTGAAGGTTTGGTTTGAATGCACAAGAGTCTGACAATGCTGAAAACAATCCCTTGATTTTTATACACTTTTGAAAACACTTCCAATGCAATGTGTTATACACCAAATGAACTTAACTTTTTAGTACTTTGCTTCTTACTTCTACGCTTTTACCATGAAGACATTATTTAACAGGTATTTAACTTTAGCAGTACAGGAAAAACTATTTTTCCATTAGTTTATGAAAACTGAAGATTCCTAATAGAATCAAGATTATCTTTCTTTACTACCACTTGAATATGCAGGTTGAGATGGCCTTTGACAGGTTTCCTTGCTATGAAGTTATCTTTTGCTTTTAATATCAATTTAGGTTTCTAGTTAGTATTGCTTCATGGAATTAGCCATTTAAATGCTTCAATTTAGAAGATGCTTTTACAAATTCCTTATAATTAACCATACCCACATAGACTGGTTAGTTCAACCAATGAAGATTAGGTTACATACACCCAGTTATAATAATTTCAGTTATCATCCTTCTACTGTTTTATATATAAAGACATCAATAAATGATTTTAACTCTTAGTTACAGTTTATAATAACAACTTTGCTAGCACTTCTGCTTTTCTAGCAGTTGAACCAATTTCACTTGTGATTTGTACATTAAATCCACTCACAAGACAGTAATGACGTTTAAAGATGCATTTTTAGGTTACCTTTCACTGTTACCCAATTTGTTACAGGTGAACCCCAATTCTGATTTCCTAGGCACAAGCAAACTGACAAAGTTAAACACAGATTTCAAAGTTGAATGCAAAATTAAGCACAGATTAAAACAGAGGAGACAATTTTATACCCTTTGCATTTCTAGGAACTTTTTGATCTTAACTGATGGCACAAAAAGTTTCTTATTTTCCAGGAAAGTTTTAGTAACCAGTCCAGGTTTTGATCTCTATTAACACCTTTTATAGGCACAACTGAGTTTAAAGTAATGGAAGTGTAAGGTATATTTCCTCATTTCTCTAAGGAAACATTACATGAGGTTTCTGGCCCTCACATTTATCTCTCTTTCTCTTTTACACTGGTTTAACTGGAATTTAGGGTCCCATACAGAGGCTGCTTTTGACTGTACTGTGGCCACATAGACCAACAGTAGGCAAAATTTTCTGATCTCTGAGAAGACACTCCTGTAGGGAGTCTACTGGTAGGCTAGAGACCATGTCCTTTATTCTAGGAAGAATGAAGAAGTACTTTTCAGTCAACTGACCTGGTGTTCCAGAGTCCAAGTCTGATTAAAATGTGTACCATGCCAAATAATTTGGAACTGATATTTTGGTCTCAGCATCCTGAGAATTTAATTCCAGAGCCTTGTTGACAGATGTCCCTGTGACTGACCTAGGTGTTGGGGGAAGCCTGAAAACCCTGATGTTCAGACCAAAGCTACAAAGCTGAATTGGTGGGAGACGTTGGGAGAAGTTACCCAAACTGAAGGGCCTGATCTGAGTTTTAGAGGATGTTTGGCTGCCCTCTGAATGAAAGGACCCAAGGAATTTCTTGGGGGCTGTTCAGAGTTTGCTGCTCTGGTTCTCAATGCCCCTACATTCCAGGATCTGAGATTGACTGCACTGTTGGCCAAATAGAAGCTCCTGAGCTAAATCTCAGGGGATGTTTGGCTGCTCTCCAATTTCTGCCACCCCAGGTATCACAGAGCTCCCACTGTCGGGCATTTCCAGGGCTGTTGTGGACTTGGGAGTCAGACGGAATAGACTGGATGCCTTCCAAGCTGAATATAGCTCTACTCATAGAAGGGGCAGAAAAAACTTCTTCCTATTCTTACAGAGGTCTTAAAATTAGTCCTTGTAAAAATAAAATAAAATAAAATAAAATAAAATAAAATAAAATAAAATAAAATAAAATAAAATAAAATAAGTCCTTGTTTTATTCCTACTGCCTGGGAGTTTCCCAGTTCAACTAGTCATCAAAAAGCCATTTAGAGATTAGAGATCAATTGTTTCAGTGAACAAGCTTAGGGGCCCTGAGGCCCTAACTTCCTCACTAGCAAAGGCATTTTCAGTTTTACGATGTTTAAGACATTTCAAAGCATTTTAACATAAAACCATAATGAGAAATTCAGCAGTAGCAAGTGGAAGATTAAACACAGGTCAAGGTGAATTAGGAAGGGAATCCTGGCCCATGAACCCCTGGGAAAGGGGACACCCACAGCTTCCACCTTTGCCCTGCCCGCTGCCGCCTTCCCTTCTGTCCCAGACCAGGTAGTCAGTGTGGTCGTTGGGAAGGCAGGCCTGCAACAGTGTGGACAGTGGGCAGGTGCAGGCCCCGGGCTCTCGTCACTGCTGTGCAGCTCCTGAAGGAGGAAGGTGGGTGGGAAAAGGCAATGGCAGCCAGGCCCAAGGGCAAACCAGAGGCTGCTCAAGGGGCTTGAAAAAGTGGCTTGGTGTCACCTGGCCCTCAGCCAGGGAACCTCTGCTTTGGGCCCCTGCCCTGCACCCCCGACCTCCCGGCTGGGGTCAGCCCTAACAAGCCTGGGCACACAGCACAGACGCAGAGAGGTCTGTGGCCTCCTCCTTTCCGGGATGACGTCGTGTGGGGGCTCATAGGTGAACCCGTTTAAAATGGAGAACCAAAGGCGGGCATTAAACAGGCTGTAGGCATAGTTGGATTCCTAGTGGCTCACCAATCCCTCCTGGCTGGCAGCTCCAAATATGGAGCTGGGTTTTTTCTAGGTTTTTGGTTAAGCTACAAGAAGTGAATTTCAAGAGCAAGCTGGTTAGTTAGGCCAGTGGTTTATTAAGGAAGAGATGTAAGAGAAATGGGAGAAGATAGCAGATCATGGGTCCCAGGTAGAGAGGAAGGGGCTGAAGAGTGATAACGTGGGCTGATTTACAGACTACAGTTCCCCATTGTAGATTATGAATACCCAGGTTTTACTTGCCTGTTGTTCCAGGTGGAGGGCGGTGGTCAAAGAAGGCCAGAATAGGGGGAAGATGGCAAGAGAGAAAGAAAAAGGCAAGAGAGGGCTGGCCTTCCAGCTTGCTTTTAAGCCATTAATTACTCTGCACCTTTGCTAATGACAGAGGAGGAGTCCCAGCTGCTTGTGGTTTTGACTTATTACCCCATACCCCTCAATCCCTGGGGAAGGCCCATTGTTAAGGACCCTGGAGAATATCCAGGGCTCCTCCCAGCTTCTGGGGGAAATCTCGTTCTGAAAGGGAGTTCTCGTGAGGGCCTTCCAGAAGCCGTCTTGGGGTTACTGATGTCCACATGGACTTCCTGCCAGGTTCCAGATCCATCTATTGATTCCCTATTCTACTTGTCTGCTTCAATATTTTCAAAATAATTTTCAAAATAATTCAATATTTTCAAGTTTTTCCTTTAATTTTCAAAAATTTAATAATGATGTATTTTGGTATGGATTTCTTTAGGTTTACCCTGCTTGGGTTTTGCTCAGCTTCTTGGATTTGTAAGTTTGTGAGTTGTACCAATCTGGGGAGTTTGCAGCCTATATCACTTCAGATACTTTTTCATTCCCACTCTCTTCCTTAACCCTTCTGGGACTCCTACTCTATGAATACTGGTTCTTTTGTTAATGTCCCACAGGTCCATGATGTTCTATTCATTCTTTTTTTTCCCAGTCTATTTCTCTGTTGTTCAGATTGGGTGATATCTGTTGTTCTCTTCTCAAGTTCAGTGATTTTATGTTTTATCATTGCCATTTTGCAACTTAGCCCAAGTTGCAAGTTTGTTGTTGTTATATCTGTACTTATAATTTCCATTGTTTTTCTTTATATAAATTTTATTTCTTTGCTGAGTTTTTCTATCTTTTAATTTGCTTCAAGAGAATTTGTAATTGCTTTTTGTGTGTTTTTTTTTTATACTGTTTTGATATTCTTGTTGGATAATTCCAACAGCTGATTCATTTCAGTTTTGGTGTCGTTGGATTGTCTTTTCTTATTTAAGTTGAAAATTTTTTGGTTCTTGATATGGCGAGTAGTTTTTAATTGTATCCTGGACATTTTTTCTATTAAGTTAGGAGACTCTGGGTCCTATTTATAAAATATGTATGTCTTATTCCAGCAGAGAGTCACTCTGTTGGGTTTGGTCCAGTCTCATAGGCTATAATTCCATTGCAATTTAATTTTCCATGTTATTTTGGCTTTCTTGATTTAGCTGTTGCAGTTGGGTCTGAGGAAGTTGAAGGGGTTTCCTAGGCTAGGCCACTGAGTGTCTCCCTGTGGCATCCCTTACCTGTACCCCTCAACCACTCTAGTGTCTTGGGGCAGGGGAGGGTAGTATCAAGACTACTTGGACAAAGAGACTTTCTGAACCAGGAAACTTATTGTGACTGGGTCCCTTTTTCCATGTCTGCTCATCTGCTCTGGTGTCTCTGAGCAGGGAGGAGAGTTTCTGGCTCAGGGAGATAAAGAGTCTTCTTGCACCAGGCCACTTTCTAGGACTGAGTACTTTTCTCTATTCTACCTGCCTTTCCTGCGTCTTGGGAAGAATAGGGAAAAGTTCAGCCTGTAGAAAAAGGGGCTTTCTGAGCAGGACCACTTGACATGATTTGGTCCCTTTTCCACTTCCACCTGTCCTCCCTGATGCCTGTGTGGGGAAGTTTCAGCTTCCAGGGAAGCAGAGCCCTCCTAGACTAGGCTGTTGGTTGTGGTTGTCTCCCTTTGGCTTCTTTTGCCCATCTTTGCTGGTGTCTCTGGGCAAGAAAGGCAGATCTTGGCCCATATGGACAAGGAGGCTTCCGAAGCCGAGTTGTCTGCTGTAGCTGGGTGTCTCTCTACCATTCTACCTATCCTCGTCAGTGTCTCTTGGAGGAAAAGCAAAGTCTTGTGCCCATTAGAAAAGGAGAGTGCCTTCCCGGCTGCCTATTTCTGGCAGTACTCCCAGTCCATCTCCCTTGCAGTGCCATGTGGCCTGCTGACGTTATCAGGGCCTGCCTCGGGCTCCTTCTAGGCTAGCTTGGAGGTCAGGCAACACCACACCTGGATCCATCTTCGGTTGGATGGGGAGACACACGGGTGACCTGCCCTTGTGCTGTTCCTTATGTCCTGGAGTCCTAAACCTCTTCCCCATCTTCTGCCCTCCAGGATTTTCCTTTGACTGCCTCTTGCATTATTTCCAAGGTTATAATCGTTGTCCTTACAGGATTACGGAGTACTGGGTCTGTGCTGTTTTGTTTTGACTAGAAGCTCCAGTCTCTAACATAATTTTAATAGTGAAAAATAGTTGAAAAATCCTTCTGTACAAAGAGTCCTGATTTGTGTACCAAATAATCAGGATTGTGACCTAGAAAATTTTTTTATTGATTTATATGACAAATGCTGCTAAAATATATACTTAATTACAAAATTAAGGTGTGGCATTCATTGTAAAGGGTAAAACTACCTGGTATTGCAAATGGCTCAGAAATGATGGTATCCCATTTCATACACACTAAATGCATATTGGAAAACTTTGGTAATTTCTTTTAAAAGTTGAACTTATGTTAGCACCTCTGCAATACTGAGATTAAAAGCACTTAATTTGGCAAGAGATAACAAACAAGCTCAAATCCAGATGGCTGCTATTTTTAAAATATTGATTATTCATAGTTTGGACCTAGAATTTTTCTTTGTTTTTTATGCAATTCTGAATGAAAGCAGAGAGGAGATTTCACAATTGTTCTATATATTTTAACATTTTTAGGAAAATTTTACTTCTTTCCTTTATATCAATCCATATGACTTATCCAAGAATTTTGGAAAAAAATCTAGCTATGTCAAAGATACTCCTAAGTCGGCTAAAAATGAGTTTTTTTTAATTGTTCTCATTGGTTTCTTTGGGCCATTTTTTTCTAATGTTGTTATTGGTAATTTCCAATAGAATAGTTTGTGTTTTGTAAGAAATGGAGATTAGTTTAGTTTTCACATAAAGGAAGAAAATATTAATTAATGTAAGCTGGCAGCCTACTGCCTCACTCTCCCACTCCCGGGTTAAGCAGGAACAAAGGAAACCAGCTTAAGTCAGTCCTATAGCCAGCAAAAAGGATGCACAAGAAAGAGTTAAGTCAATACCAATTCAGCACTAAATTCCATACCTTATTTGGCAAAAGGAGCAGGTAAAAGCTAAAATGGTTGGAATGTGATGGGGGAATTGGTTATATAAAAAACTGGGAAACTTGTGTGAGAAAGTTAGACTTCTTGGATAGCTTGTAACCTTAAAGTATCCTGTCTATGTAGAAACAGAGGAAGGACTTAATGCTAGGTGTAGGGGTATAAATTGAGTCATTTTTCTTTGTTCAGGGCACCAGCCACATTTTCTGGTTGTGTGCCCCTTCTTGCAAGATTGAGAATAAATTCTTTTCTTCTCCACAATCAGGTGAGACTTATTTTCTTCCAGAAGGAGATTTCTTTCCTACAACAGTTTGAAGTTTGCATAGTTATTTGCTTCAATTGACTTGAATTTAAATTTTGAATTGTATGATCTTGAGAATGTTGCTTTGCTTTCTTTGTCTTTCTTTGTCCTTGTCATTTATATTGCACTTGTGCTTGATATTCATTTTACTGGAGCTAGTACAATAATGCAAAACAAAGGCATAAAAATAAAATGATTGAAACAAAGAAGTAAAGTATAATTATTCCTAGCCAACATGATCTTGATCATAGAAAATCTCCCCCAAATTACAGATAAACTATTAGAATTCCTAAGTGACTTTAACAAAGTCACTTGGTACAATAGGACCATTTCAAAATCATCTGGATTTGATATATTAGCAATAAAAAATTTAAATATTTGAGAAAAGATTTAATTTGGCTTAAAGAATCAAGTAACTAAGGATAATTCTATCAAATCAGATGTAAAATATTTACACTTTAAAGTATGAATATTTGTTAAGAGAAATATTTCCAAAGGTCAAAATAAATGAAGGGATGGATTATTTTTGTGAAATAGAAGACACAATATTGTAAAGAAGTTAATTCTCTTAGAATATCATAGATAATGCAATATGAATCAAAACCCAGCAGGTTTTGTTGTCATTTGTTGATGTTGCTTGTTATTGTGTGTGCATGTGTGGAAATTGAAATGTGGCTTCTAAAATTTATGGAAACGCAAAAGGTCATGAAGAACCAAGACAATTGAGATCGTTTTTAGTTTTTAATTGTAAAAGCAATTTTCACATGGAAAATATTCACATAAAAAAAAGATATGATGAAAAAGAAATCTCTTTTTCATACCAGATCCCAAGGTATTCTCTCTAGAGCCAATGATATGTTCTATTTGTAGTCATTCCCCACCCCCAAATTATACAAATGGCAATGTACTATATCTACTCTTCTGAGTCTTAGTCTGAAAATTTCAATCTTAATTTTTGACATCATTCCATGTTAGGTCATATACTCCAATGTACTGTTTTAATAACTGTAAAATATTGTATCATACTCAGTTAAGGTTAATTTAATTGCTTTAGTTCCTGTTACAAAATAAGTATCCTTGAGCACAGAATAGTGATGATGGTGATAGCTAATATGTTAAGTGCTGTTCTAAGTGTTCTCAATGAAATAAATTAATCTGTATAAATGCTACATGAGGCAGGCTCTATAATTATCTCAGTTTTACAGAGAAGGGACTTTTGACCCAGGTAGGTTAAGAACTTGGTTCTTCATGTGTTGACTAGTAAATACTTCAGATAACCAGTGTTTCTTCTGCTTTTTAGCTTTATGTATGTATGGATTTCAAGCAGAATTTCCTATAGGTGGAGTGTCTATGTCAATATATATACATTTACAAATTTTAATAGCTACTCCTAAATCACATTTAAAGGGATTGTGCCAATTTTCATGGCCACCAATTTGACTTGTGTCCCTGTTTTACATAGCTTCACCATCATCCTAAAACATTGATATTCCTGCAATATTGGTAGAAAAGTACTTAATTTGTTTTGTTTGCCCTCACTTAGTTATAAATAGGGCTGGGTATCTTTTCACCAGTATGTGGCTATTTATGTCTTTTAATTAAACACCTTCTGATACTTGTCCATTATTTTCTGTTGGATTATTACGTTTTTTCCCCATATATTTGTAAGAGCTCTGACTATTAGGAAATAAGTACATTGTGATTTGTATTGCAAATGGACTTCATTTAATTGAAAATTTAAAACATTTATGTACCTAAATCTACTAGCGTGTGGCTTCTATGTTTTAAGGCTTGCTTTAAAATTCTTTCCCATACTGTATATGATTTTTATATGTATATACATATATATAATGTTTTATTATAGTAATTTAATTTTAACTTGTTTATACTATTATGTCTTTTAATTATACAAAACCATACAGAACTGTATTGTCCAATATGATTACCTCTAGCCACAGGAGCCTAATGAGCACCTGAAATGTGACTGATATTAAGTAAGATATGCTATAAGTACAAGATACACAACAGATACCGAAGGCTTAAACATGAAAAATAGAATATAAAATATCTAATGAATGTTTATATTGATTATATGTTGCACTGCAAACATTGTATCTGTATTAGGTTAAATAAAATATTCTTAAAATTAATTTTACCTGTTTATTTTTCATTTTCAGTGGGGTTACTAGAAATTTTTAAATTAATATTAGACATTTCTATTACTTTACCTCTGTACTTACCATTAAGTTTACAAACCTTAATAATCTATGAAATTTATTTTAGATATTTATAGAATTCTAAAAATAAAACAAAGCTTTACAAATTTTTGTAGATTAGCTCAATTTTCAAAAATGTTTACCTTTTCTCCATGAGCAGAGCGTGATTACCCCTTCCTTTCCTGACTTTCGGCCTGGCCAAATGACTTGTTTTGGTCAATGGAATGTTAGCAGGTACTGTGCAACCAAAGGCTTATAATGATTGTGTTTTGCTTTTGCACTTCTGACTTTTACATAAGAATAACATGCTCTTTCTGATCCCAAGAAAGGATGAGCATCACATGAAAGAGCTGCCCTGGGCAAATCCCCTGTGAGCCTAGCTTATGTCAGCTGACCTTCAGCTGATCATTGGATACCCAAATGAGCCCAAGATCTACAGAATCACCTAGGTGAGGCCAGTCTGGATCAACTGACACTCAACTGACTCACAGATTTCTGAACCAAATAAGTTTATAATGTTGTATACCATTGAGATTTTCAGATTTTTCATTATGCAGCAAAGTTTAATCCGTAGAGAAACAGATACTTGGAAGTTGGTGCTACCATAACAAAACCCTAAGATATGTGAGTTTGGTAATTATAAAATGGACCATGAAGAAACAATTATTGAAGACTGGAAAATTGCATTATGTAGTCATGAAATATTTGTTAAAATCATTGGCTGTAGTAACTTGAAAGAGAGAAAATGTTCCTAATAAACTTTTGAAATTGCATAAGATAGTTTCGGGGAAGAGGCTGAACACATGAGCTGATTTCTTTTAGCTGCAAATACTAAGGAATAACAAGAAAGATCTGAGTTCAAAAAGAGCTGGCTATTTTGAGAGCAGACTTTAGAGGAAATTAACGTAAAACTGTTTATCACCTTCAGCCTCTTCAGTCAGTAAAAGATTTTCAAGTTAAGGCAGGACAAAGAGAAAATCAACACCATTTTTAATTTAGGTGGTTTGTCTTGATGGTCTCAGCTGGATAAAATATATTTCTGGAAAGCTTAAAGCTATGAACTCAAAAAAGCCAGATATGCCTAAAAACAAACAAACAAAACAAACAACAACAACAACAAAAGAAGTCTAATAAGAGAAAAGCATTTCTTAAAAAGAATTGCACATGTGGGTTTGAGCATGGAGTGGACAGGAATCAATACATAGAAAATCCACACATTTTCCTGATAGACCTGTATTGGAAAAAGTTTTGTCAGCATGGACTAAAAGAGATTGAAACTGTTCAAAATACACATTTTAAAAATATAAAAACAACACATCTTTTGGGACCCCCAACTTCCTACAACAAAAAACAGGCTAACAAAATTACTTAGCTCTCAGAAAAGTCACATTTTTCATTGCCTTCTTCAAAAACGGCCCGAGAGAAATTTTGGAAAAGGAAAGATGTTCCAGAGGGTAGAGTCAAGTACAACGGAGAATAATGGAATTGGAAGCCACTCCCAGTAGAACTTGGACCCAGTCAGGGAACATTTTCTACTTCCAGGGTAGGAGAACGTGTCAACATGTTCTTATTGCAATTTCAAAACTGCTAACGAACAGGCACTTCCAGGTGCCCCCTCTTCTCTTTTTCATATGGGAGTGCTTATTGTGGTTATTTTGTCTCCATTGGGTGTTTGAAGGACAAATAATTTGTGATTCTCTCTCCTGTTGTTAGCTATTCATGATATTTCTATTTTTTGTTATTATAGTACTCCAACATATATTGTTATATATGTCTCCTTATATTCATATATGATGGTTTCTCCACATACATGGAGAAATAGAATTTCCAGGCATGCAAATTTTCAACTTGAGGGTAAGCATAGAATTTAGTATAGCAACATCAGAAATGGAATAATATTTCTAATTAGCTTTCATAATAGGAATAATTTCTATTGGGTTATATGATCACTTTAACTTTCTTAGAAATATCATTTTTCCGAAATTGCTGCAGTAATTTCTCATTATTATAAGTGTCCCTGATTTTTCCATATCTGTGATAATACTGAGATTTTTCAAGCTTTTAAATATGTTCATGTTGGTTAAGTGATGAAATATTTCTTGTTTTGATTTATTTGTAAACTTGAAATCCCTTCCACTTTATTATTAACTTGTATTTTTAAGTTTTATTTAGCTATTTTGACATATTGTCACCTTTGATCAGTTATCTGCTTTAAAAATAAAATTTCCTACTCATTAACTTGTTTTATCACATTGCATGATATCAAATTTATATAGAAAATATTACTTTTATTATAGTGAAATTTATTTTCTTTTATATTTTACACAATTTGTGTTTTTGAAGAATGTCTTATGATATATCATTTTCATCTAACAATTTAAAAATTTGTGTGTGTTTAATCCACCTAAGTGTACTTTTTGTGATTGATTCGAAAATGAATAAAATGCTCTTTCCTTTTCTAAATGAATCAGCAGTTGACTCCATTTAATTAATTCAATAGTTTATGATTTCCCTATTGGCACATGCCTCTATCTCTATTGTGCTTGTTTTCATTTCTGCTTTTTCCTGTTCACTTCATTTGTTAGTTGATCTATCTCTCTGTAACTGCACATTTTATCACTTACCATAGCTTTACTGTATGTTTTGTTGGATAAACTTCCTGTTATCTTCAGTAGTCTTATGGCATTTTGCTCTTCCGTACAGGGTTTTAAAACAAATTTACTTCATTTACATGACATTGAATTCACCTTCCTGTGAATGTGGTGCATCTGTCCATTTATTTGGGTCTTCTTTAATGTTTTTCAATAAAGTTGTGTAGTTTACTCCATAAAAGGCATGCCTATTTTATCTAGATTTATTCTTAAGTAACTTACATGTTTTGCTTTTTTTAATTGCAAATAGTAAGATTTTACTTTCTGCTTGTTGTTCTTAAGAAACACAACTTTATATGGACTTTGCCTCTGTCAAGTCAAGACTTGGGTTACCAAAGGGAGAAGACACACCATGTGGGAATGGCAAAGGTATGCTGGTCACTATGAGTATGAGTGCAGATGATTCTGTCCACTCCATGGTACCAAGGAATCCTCATCACAAAAAAGACACAGCACACATAAGCACTGGTTGGAACTCACATGTAGAAGAGATGAAGCAAGGCCAGTTTCAAGAATGGGCCTCAGTCTCATGGCCAACAGGTCCCTCCCAACAGCTGAACAAGGTGATGATTTACACATACCCCTCTTGTGCCTCAATGTGGGAGACACCTTTCCCTTCCCACCAGGAACATATGTTGGTGGAGTTGGCCAGGTGCCATAAACTGTACATGCTTAAGCTATACCTAGAAGGTCACCATGCACTGAAATAGGGGAGGACACACTATAAGGAAGAAGGATGTGGAACAAGCACAAGGTCACTCTCCAGGCTCTGAAAAAAGGAATGCTCCAGACCCTGGGTAAGCTTGCAAGGCGGGGAAGGCTGCATGATGGCTGCATCCCCCACACTATTCATAAACCTTGCTGGACTCCCATTAATTATAATCATTTGTCTGCATGTGTGCTTAGATTCTTCTGTGTAGACAATTTTATTTTCCATGAAAAAAGCATTTTTTTCTTTTCTTTCAAAATCAGAGAAGAAAATGCCATGTGCAACCAATGGCAAAAATATCAAGGAGTGCTAAGGATTGCTGCAGCATTTTGAATTTTGTGAATCCCAGAATAAGATTATGTTTTTTTTTTTTTTTTAATTTTTTTATTTTTTATTGACTTTGTAATAATATTACATTAAAAATATATATGTGAGGTCCCATTCAACCCCACCCCCCCACCCCCCCCTCTCCCCCCCCCCAACAACACTCGTTCCCATCATCATGACACATCCATTGGATTTGGTAAGTACATCTTTGGGCACCTCTGCACCTCGTATACATTGGTTCACATCATGGCCCATACTCTCCTCTATTCCATCATGTAGGCCCTGTGAGGATTTACAATGTCCGGTGATTACCTCTGAAGCACCATCCAGGGTAGCTCCATGTCCCGAAGATGCCTCCACCTCTCATCTCTTCCTGCCTTTCCCCATACCCTTTGTCCATTATGTCCACTTTTCCCAATCCAATGCCACCTCTTCTATGTGGACACTGGATTGGTTGTGTCCATTGCACCTTTATGTCAAGAGGAGGCTCAGATTCCACCTGGATGCTGGATGCAATCCTCCCATTTTCAGTTGTAATCACTCTAGGCTCCATGGTGTGGTGGTTGTCCTTCTTCACCTCCATCTTAGCTGAGTGTGGTAAGTCCAATAAATCAGATTGTAGGTGCTGGAGTCTGTTGAGGCTCAGGATCTGGCTATCACATTGTCAGTCCAGAGATTCAAATCCCCTAAATATATCTTAAACCCCAACATTAACTGCACCTCCAGCACATTAGCATGAAAGTCTTATGAAGGGAGATCCCATCTGAGTCCAGATTCATCACACATAAACACCATTTCCAAAGAGGGGCCATCTGCCCTGGTAGTTAACCCCATCAGCCATGACCATAACTCCCATGGGTCTCTTTAGCCCTCAAAGGAACCAATATCTGGGGGTTGTATCTGCTTTATCTGTCTCTCTGACTCTGCTCAGTTGTGCATGAGGGCAAACCTTCTGCCAGCCTCCAGACTCTTTTTTAGAAACTCGTAGCCATATAAACTCATTTCTCCTTTCCATTTCCCCCTTACTTTAGGTCAAACAGCATTTTAAAGTCATGGTATTTTATGTAGACATGGATATTCTGCTGATCCGCATTGAACCTTCCGTATAAGGTCATTTTCCAGTTGCATCATCAGTTGGTAGTTGATAGTGGTCCCTCGTTGCCAGGGAGGCTCATCCCCGGGTGTCATGTCCCACGCTGGGGGGAAGGCATTGCATTTACATGCTGAGTTTGGCTTCGAGACTGGCCACATTTGAGTAACATGAAGGCTGACAGAAGGAAATTCCCAGGCACAAAGTTGCTCTAGGCCTTGTTATTATTTTGGGTTTATCAGCTCACAAGCATAGTCATTAGTATCAGGGGCTCACTGTTGAACCCTCACTCCCTCCCGGTCCCCACCACTGTACCTGGGAGACTGTCGCTGCTCCCCTAGGGACCACGACAGAGCACCACTGGCCGGGAACTCAGTACCCCCCCTACTGTGGTTTTTAATTGTTGCCACTATGAGTATATCCAAACATTACCATGCACCCTGGACATATGTTCTGTACAGCTCCCTGTCAGTCATATATCATCTGTCATTGGTATCCCATACCAGTATAAGATTATGTTTTTGAACTAATCCATCCCTGAGTGTGAGACCCTTTTGATTGATTGGACTACATCAGTGAAGCGTGACTCAGGTTGCATCTTCACAGTCTTGCTGGACCTTATCTAAATGGAGATGTGGAGAGAGAGGCACAGGAAGAGGAAGCTCTGTCACATCGATCTTGCCGTGTAAGAAAGAGGACTGCAGGGAAACAGAAGCCCTGAGATGCTGCGAGAGGTTCCAAAGTCGAACCCTCAAGCACAGAGGCACGGAAAGAGGTCCTGAGGGGCTGGGCCCATAGAGCAGCTCAAGAGGAGATAAGTCATATGACCTATGCCTGAGCTCCACGTGGCAGGATGCTGGGATCACCAGTAGCTGACTTTAAGGAAAAAGCAGCTCTAATTGTGCCTTGAGGACACATCATGACCTCAGAACTGTAAGCTTTATCCCAAATAAATTGCCTTTATAAAGCCAACACACTTCTGGTACTTCCCATTAGTAGCCCTTTGGCAAACTAAGACAATTGCCTAGGACCACCATAACATAAGGATCAAAACTTCTGTGCTGCCTTGGCTTCTGCCTCACTTCAGCTAAGCCTCTTGCCTCAACACTGATCTTTGGTGTATTTACTCAACAGCTTTCCAGTTGTGGGGCATAAACTCCTGAGACCTCAAACCCACAACTGCTGCCACCATCCATACCACCCACACATCCCATTCAGAGCCCACAAATGATTAAGCTAAGCCTCCCCACTGCCCTCAGGCTCCCAGTCCCCTTACCTGCCTGTGTATATTTGCTTTAAACTAACCTATCCTTGACCGTCTCACTGACAATCTACTAATGTCCATCCCTGGTCACATTAAAGTCATACACCCACGATTGCCTCCCGCTCTGCCTGTGTGCTCCCCACCTGCTGATAGAGTCCCCCAAGGCAATTGTCCCTCCCCTCTAACCTTATGGTCCCACTCTTTCCCTGGGATCTGCAAGTCATAAACTATCTTTTCTCATGCACTATGGCCATGGTTTCCCACACGTGACCTCCACCTAGACATGCATTGAAAAACCAACTAAACTAATTTAAAATGCACCAGAGTCTAGGAGAAAGCCCTGCATCAGATTATTCCCATAGAGGGAGATTGGTCATGCTGACACCTGGATTTCAGACTTCTAGTCTCCAAAATTGTGAGGAAATACATTTCTGTTGTTTTACACCACCTAATTTGTGCTAATTTGTCATGGCAGTTCTAGGAAACTGATAAATATGCTTACCATCTAGTTTTAACTTTCTAATAGATTTTTTTTTCAAGACTGATCGAGTTTAAAAAAAAATTTTTTACATTTCATGAGAGAATCATGTATTTTTCTTGTTTACCCTATTGATGTATTATACTCTTGCAATAATTTCTTGTTGAATAATTTTTAGCCTTTCTGTCAGAAAGCCTCATGAATATATGTATGTACTAAAGGGGTTCCCATCTGGGGCAATTTTGCATTGCAGAGACAATTTGACAATATCTGGACACATTTTTGGTATCGCAACTGGGCAGGTAATCTTATGTGCAGAAATCAGAGATGTCCTTTAATAGACTACAATGTACCAGACAGCCACAACAAAGAATTATCTGGAACAAAATGCCAATAGTGCTGAGATTGGGAGACCCTGATATTTGCTATTGATTTTGATGTAATAGTATATTATGCAACAACTGATATGATCTATTTCATAATTTCAGATATATTCATACTTTCTTATTTCTTCTTGAGCCAGGTTATATATTTTTAAGAAACACATCATCTCACTTAGGTTTTCACACATAATGTCATAAGGTGGTCTATTATATTTTTTATGATGTTTCAAAATCTCTACTGTCTTCATAGTTATTTACTTCTTAATGTTATGATCCTTACTTTTTTCCTTGAATCATCTTGTTAAGGTTTACATATTTTCTATTCTTTCAAAGACCTATCATTATTATTTCATTTTCCTATTAATTGTATTTGACTACTTTATTGGCTTCATTTTTGAAGAAGCTTTGGATCACAGAAGCGTTACAACTGGGGCAGGGGAGGGTCATTGGTACAGGGTGTCAGTGAAGTGCACCTGGGCATACATATAAGGCATATAAACGTGATCAGATGTTCATAGGGCATTGTCACAGTGGGTGGAGACTCACACAATAGCTGAGGGAATACTGAATTCCCATCCTGGAGAGCTCTGCTCTGTTCTCTAATGGAGTAGCAACAGTCCCCCACGTGCAGGGGCAATGACTGGCAAAGGAGAATGGTTCATTGATGGGCCCTTGATATTGCTGACTATGTTTGTGAGGCTTTGCTCTTGAAGTTGAAACTTAGCCTAGTATTGTGGGGTACCTAAGAGTTGCCTCCTGAGAACCTCTTTATTGCTCAAATGTGGCCTTTCTCTAAGCCAAACTCAGCATGTAAATGCATTAAATTCCCCCCAGCATGGGACATGACTCCCAGGGATGAGCCTCCTTGGCACTAAGGGATTACTTCCAGGCATCAACTAGCAATGCAACTGAAAAAAGACCTCAAAGAAAAGGGAGAAAAGGTAAAGACAAATGAGTTTATATGGCTAAGAGACTTCAAAGTGAGTTGAGAGGTCATCTCAAAAGGATCTCATAGACTGCTAAAGTGGATACTACTTCAATAGTGGGGCTCCTGAGGACTCTTGAGACACCCAGGTCCTATGGTCAGGGCAGATAGCTCTAGATTTTGGTGCCCTGCCAGTGGGCCCTACTTTGGAGTTTGTGCTACTGAGAGTGACAGAGATGGACTCAGTTGTGCCTGTCCTACATAAGACTCATCTTTCCTTTCTATTTGAACCTATACTTGGTGCTGGAATTTGTAGGTATTATGTCCAAGAGACTGAAATTTGCTCCGTCCATGTGCTAGCTGGGCGCTGAGCCTGAGTGGAGTTGCAACACCTACTCTCCAGTTCACTGGACTCACCCAGGACAACTAACAAGGAGGTGAGGATGGACAACCACCATAAAAAAGAAACAAGAGTGTCTACAACTGCAAGTAAAAGAGTCCCATCAATCAGCCATATGGTATCGAAGACCCCTCTCAATTAGAGATGGAATGGGCACCACCATCCCAGAATCGTCAGGATTGAGGAATAAAATATGGACTAGAGTGGACTTACTGGTATTCTACTATGGTCTTATTGTGATTCCAGCAATGGAAGAAATTACAACATTGATATGGAGGCAGTGGCCCCTGGAGCCTCCAGAGCAGGGACAGGGAAAAACAGGTGCAATACAGAGGCTCTTTTGGGATTTGGGAATCGTCCTGAATGACATTGCAACAACAGATATGGGCCATTTTTATATATTCATAGCATGCAGAATTGTTTGATGGAGAGTGGAAACTACACTGTGAACCATGGTCCATGCTCAGTGGTGATGTCCCAGGATGTGTTTATCAATTGCAATGAATGCGCCACACTAATGAAGGATGTTGTTTAGTTGTGAGGGTGTGGGGGGTGTGGGGAGTGATGCATAGGGAATCCTATATTTTCTGTGTAACATGTATGTAATCTAAGTATCTTTAAAAAAATAAAAGAAGTATATATTACTTTTAAAAAAAGACAGCTTTAATTTTTGTTCATCATCAGCATTACTTTCATTGTATATCCTCCCTTTTACTTAGTCTTCTTTTTCTCTTTTTAGCTTCTTGAGTTGAAACCTTAATTTTTACTTTAAATATTTGTTTTCTAATATATCATTTGAGAGTTACATTTCCTCTAAGTGATGTGTTGCTGCTTCTCAATGGAATCACTATCAACATGTAGGGGATGATCTTTTCCTTTGTGGGACTGTTCTAGGAATTGGTGATTCTTGTCCTTGGGAAGCTAGGAGTTCTCCCCAAGTACTATGACAGCCAGAAGTACTCCCAAATACCTCCAAAGGTTTCCTAATACCACTCTACAAGTTGTGAATCTTCTGGTACATCTAACAGGTTTGGGTATATAGTATTTAGTATATTCTTTTTGATTTTCTCTAGAACTTATGTGTGAAAAGTAATTTTTTTGGTGTGCATAGATAAATTATAAAATTGTTGCTGATGATTTCCAATTTATTTTTTGTGGTCAGGGAACATTATCTTGAATATAATTCTGTTTTGGAGACTTTTTGAGGCTTTGTGTCCAATTACATAGTCTAACTTTTTTGTGTTTTATGCTTACCTGAAAAGAATAGATTTTCATAATTTGTAGGCTGCAAGTCTCTATCATATTATTGGAAACATTGTTGAGTTTACCATTAATTTCTTGTTCATATTGTCTATTCTTATTCATTTTTGTCTGCTTGTTCTATCAACTTCTGAGAGGTGTGTACTAAAATATTCTAGTACATTTGTGGATATATCAACTTTTTTTTTTCTCTGTCAGTTGTAGCTTAATCGTTAATTCAAGGCAAATTGTTAGACTTTCATATCTTCGGGTTGGCATTATTATTATTATTATTTGTCTTCCTTAATCCTTATGGATGTGTTTTGTATTAATTCTCCTTAGATAATAATAATTTGTACTAACTGCTTTCTTCTGCTTAGTATGTTCATGAAAGTTTTTTCAATTGCTTCATTTCCAACTCTTCTATATAACTTGATTTTAGATGGTTGCTTGATAGAAATATTTGGATTTTAAGAATCCATTTGGATTATTGTACTAGTTTTCTATTGCTGTGTAATAAACAGCCACAAACATAATGACTTAAAGTAAAAACTGCTCATTTATCTTCTCACTACTTCTGTTAGTCAAAAGTGTGATGGCATTAGCTGGGTTCTTTACTCAGGATCTCAGCAGGCTGACATCAAGATGTGGGCAAGGCTTTGATTTTCCCCTGAGACTTGCCATTCTCTTCCTTAAAACACACCGTTTGCTGGAGTATTCAGTTCCCTGCAGCTGTAGAACTGAGAGCGCCTCTCCTTGAAGCCACACACAGTTTCCTGTCTTGTGGCTCTCTCTGAACACAGAAGGTTGCTTCTTCAAGGCCAAATGGAGAATATATGCTGTTGTGCATTATCTTTTGCCACTAGACCCTCTTGTTTTTCTATTTTTTATTTTTATTTTTTTTAAAGATTCTTAGATTATACAAATGTCACATAAAAAATATGGGGGATTCCCATAAGCCCCACTCCCCATACCTCCCACATTTTCCCACATTAACAACATCCGTCATTAGTGAGGCACATTCATTGCAATTGATGAACACACTTTGGAGCATTGTCTCTAAGCGTGGATTAAAGTTTACATGGTAGTTTACACTCTCTCCCAACCAATTCTGTAGGTCTTTTAAGTGGCTCATCCGATTAGTTCAGGTCAGTACAGGATAATCTTCTTTTTGATTCATCCAAAGTCATCCGATTTGAGACTTAGTTTGCCAAGGTTTTTTTTGTAAAAAAAGTACCACGACTCTTGGATTAAACAACACATCTATTGTCCCACAGTTATGGAGGACAGGCGTCCAAGTGAAGATGCTGGCTCTATTCCTAGTTTGGTGGGAATTTTTCATGTGAATGGGCGAAAGGTTTTGTTAAGTGTGTTTTCTACATCAATTGATATTATGATATGATTTTCCTTTCTTATCCTATTGATGTGGAGATTACATTGGTGGATTTTTGAATGTTGAACTGACCTTGCATAGCTGGAATTTATCTTATTTGGTCACGTTGCATAATTCTTTTTATATATTGTTGGGTTCACTTTGCTAATGTTTGGTTGAGGATTTTTGCATTTATATTCGTTACAGAACATGTCTATATTTTTCCTTCTTTTGTGTGTCTTTGTCTGGGTTTACTGTTAGAGTGATATTAACATCTTTTTATTTCCTATTTTCTAAAGGAGATTGTGGAGACACTCGGTAGCAGATCCTCTTTGGAAGAAAGGTGTAATTCATTAGTGAAATCAGTTGGACTTGGTGTGATTATTTTTGAAGGTTATTGACTATTCATTTAATTTCTTCTCATAGATTTAGACCTATTCAGGATATTTATTTTTTCTTGTGTGAGTCTTCTTAGTGTGTATCTTAGTTGTCAACCCTGTGAGTGTAGTGTTCTTCATTGCGTTCACTTATAATGCTTTTAGTGTGCATGGGCTGAGTGACTGAGCCCTCTTTCAATTTTACCTAAAGGAAATTTGTATCATTACCTTTTTTAAAAAAACAATTATATTGATATTTCCAAAGTACCAAGTTTTGGTTTCACTGAATTTCTCTATTATTTTTCTGTTTTTACTTTTATTAATGTCAGCTCTAAATTTTATAATATCTTTTATGCTTGCTTTAGGCTTCAATTTCTCTCACTTCTCTTGTTTCCTGTGGTGGAGGCTTAAGTTATAGATTTTGGCTCTTTCTTATTTTCTAATAGATGCATTTAATGGTCTAAATTTCCCTCCAAACACTGCTTTCATAGTGTCCATAATTCTGATACATTGTATTTTCATTTTATTTATTGCAAAATAATTTGAAATTACTCTGGAGTCTTCTCCTTTGAACCATGTGTGATTTACAGGTATGGGGACTACTCTCCAAATGATGGGGGATTTTCCAGCTATCTTTCTTTTATTGATCTTTAGTTTAATTACATTGTGGTCTGAGAACATACTTGATAAGATTTTTATTCTTTTAAATTTGTTGAGGTGTGTTTTATGGCCCAGAATATGTTCTATTTTTGGTAAATGTTTCATGTGAGCTTGAGACAAATGTGTATTTTGTTCATTGGATGGTGTTTTCCACAAACATCATTTTAGTGGCGATCAGTTTGGTTGTGTTGATTAATTGTGTTGTTCAGGTGAACTATATCCAAGGTATATGCCCTTACTGATTTTCTGGTTCTTGTTCTGTTAATTACTGGAAGAGATATTGGCATGTTCAGCTATAACAGGGAATTTGTATTTTGCTCTCTTGCATTTTTAATCAGATTTTGCCTCATGTGTATTGATAAATGCACTCACATTTAGAAGTATTATTTCTTCTTGGAAAATTGACCCTTTTAAGCATTATGTAATACTTCCTTTATCCTTGATAATTGTCCTTTCTCTTAAATCTTCTTTTATGAAATTAATATATCTACTCCATGGACATCACCATCCCGGGGTCCACAGGATGGAGGAATAAAATATGAATAAAGTGGATTTACTGATATTCTACTATGGAACTATTGTGACTAGTCATGGAAGAAATTGTAGCATTGATGTGGAGAACGTGGCCACGGTAGTTGCTGAGGGCAGGGAGAGGGAGGAAGAGATGTGATGTGGGGGCATTTTTGGGAATTTGAGTTGTCTTAAATGATATTGCAGGGACAGATGCTGGACATTTTACATCCTGCCATAACCCACTGAATATACTGGGGGAGAGTGTAAACTACAATGTAAGCTATAATCCATGGGGTGCAGCAGTGCTCCAAAATGTACTCACCAAATGCAATGCATGTTCCACGATGATGAAAGAGGTTGTTGATGTGGGAGGAGTGGGGTAACAGGGGGTGGGGGATACATGGGAACCTCTTATATTTTTTGAGTGTAGCATTAAAAAAAATAAAGAGATCTTAGGGAAAAAAATAAATACAATGAGGAGACTTATGGAGTTGGAGTGTGAAGTGTAGGTAGACGAGATGGAATGTGGAATGAAAAGGGGAAGATGATACTGAGTGTATAAAGAGTGTTTAACCAGATAAAATGTAAATATATGGTAATGGTTGGACTTGATGACAACACATTATAATGAATGCAACAAACTGTTGATTTATGAACGTGAATGTGGCTGAAATAAGTAGTCTAGGAAAATCAATGTTATTTGGAGGACAGCTGGAGGATAATATTGGGAATGTATAACAATGATTTTGGCAGGTGATGAAGATTGTGGTTAATAAAATAAATGTAGTAATGGACTTCTATATGTCATTAAGAATGTGCTGATATAATGGAAATATATAAATAATGTAATTTATAGACTATAGAGAAGTACACTATTGTAATGATTTTGTAGCAAAAGCAAAATTGGTACTATATTAATGTTAAAGTTAAAAAAAGGGAAATTGGAGTTTGGTTGTTGAGATATGAATATGATTAAGCATTTTTCTCTTTGTCATTTTTTTTCATTAATGAGTGACTAAGTCATTTAACCAATCTGTGCTCATCTGTGTATTTTTCTGAATACTAGAGGAACAAGTGAATTAGAAATTGGAATTAGATGAGGTAAAGTGCTTGGAAAGAACTTTTTAGGAAGAATGTTTCCAAAACTTGTTGAGTTGCATTTTTCTGTTATTTTACTTTTTAATTTGAAATAAAATTACTAAAAATAGTACAATTATATAATATTTTCTCTGATTATAACTAAGTTACCACACTAATGCAAAATGTTAAAAATGGGGGCTGGTAAATGATACATTGTCTGCATGATATTTCTGGAAATCTACCACCTCTCTAATAAAAAATGTTTAAGGCAAAAAACTATATATGTATCTAAATCTACTTCAGCTATCTTTTTATCAGTGTTAGCATGGTGTATTTTTCTCCATACATTTCCTTTTAAGTTATCTATGTCTTTTTATTTAAAGTAGAATTATTGCAGAAAAGATATATTTGGGTGTTGTTCCTAATCTACTTTGGCAATCTCTATCATTTAATGTTGTATTTGAATGATATACATGCAATTGTAATCATATATATGATTTTAGGCTATTTGGATTGTATCTTCCATGTTTGTCATTATTTTCTAGTCATTGCATTTTCTTTTTTTCCCCCTACCTTTTCTAGTTTTGAGTGTTTTGTTTGATTCCAGTTTCTGTTCACTCTTAGCATATAAATTATTTTATACCATTTTAGTTGGTACCCTAGAGTTTATAATATATACATTTTTAAACAATGTAAATCCACCAGCAAATAACACTTGCACTTCACATGTAGTGCAAGAACCTTATAGCTGAATATTTCCATTTTCCCTCCTATTCCTTGTGGCATTGTTATTATTCATTTCACTTATCCATATGCTATAACCATCTAACAATTAGGAAACAGAATAATAAAGGAACATTTACCCTCATTTATTCTTTCCCTGATGCTCATCCTTTATATAGATTCAAGTTTCTGACCTGCATCATTTTTCTTTTACTTGAAGACATTCTTCTAACATTTCCTTCAGTGCAAGGCAGCTGGTAATGAATTTCCTTGGGTTTGTGTAAGCTTAGTTTTCTTCACTTTTGAAGAATAATTTCACTTGACATAGGATTCTAGGTTAGTGCTTTTTCCTTTAAGATTTTAATTTTCTCATGCCATGCATCTGTGTACATGATTTCTGGTGAGAAATCTGATGTGATTTTCCTTCGTAGGTTATACATTTCTTTTCTCTGAATTCTTTCACGATATTCCCTTTGCCTTTGGTTTTCTGCGGTTCGAATCTGATATGCTAAGCATGGAATTTATGGTATTTATCTTGACTGAAGTGTTCTGAGTTTCCCTGACATATGGTATCTGCCATTAATTTTTGAAAATTCTTAACCATTAAATCTCAAAAGTTTCTTATGCTGTGTTCTTTTTCTCTCTCTTTTCTACTTCTGGTATTTCAGTTGTGCATATCTTATACTTTCTGAAGTTCTACCACACTTCTTACATACTCTTTTCTGTCATTTTATCCATTCTTTTTCTTCTCTTTTAATGTCAAATTGGTGAGTTTCTAGTGACAAACCCTGATGACAGAGGAAGAGTAGGGAGGGCTAGACTAGGGGGGTGCCATACTCCCACCTGGACTCAGGCTCTGGGAAGGTGTTTTGTTTAGTTCATTTGTTCGTTTGTTTCTCCTGTAGAAGAGGCTGCTGTTAATGAGAACTACCTGGACTAATTTCACAAAGATTTCCTTCACCTTCTTCTGTCTGGGCCAAAAAAGATTTTTCTCATCACCTGAAAACCTAGTGGAATTCTTTGAGATAAAATACACGAAGTTTGGAGGTCCTCTAAATAACCAGGTCCAAAGAGTTTATTACTCTTAAACTAGTCCACACTCAGCTTCCAGCAATTTTCTAAAAATTATCATTTAAGTGTTCCTACTAGTTTATGGATCTAGCAATTCCTGTAACATGTCTTGGTTCTGACTCTGGATTCCCGTCTTTCCAGATTTGGGGTGACAATTTGCCTTGCAACTTCAGTTCTCTTATGGGGCCAAAAAAAGTCATTTGTTTTTAGTTTGTTCAGCTTTACTTTTGTAAGATTGGAGGTGAGGAAATAATGGCTCCCAAGCTCTTTTTTCTGTCAAAACTGAAACTCGAAGTCTTCTATAGTATCATTTTAAAATGTAAAATGTTTTTACATCATCAATTCATTATTGATTTATGTTGCTTTAATGAGTGAGTATAGAATAAGACTTCCTTTTTTTCATTGAAAATCAAGAAACTAGCATTTTATGAGGGCATATTCATCTTCTGCCTAAATATAATAAGGTAGAGAAATTGGGAATAGTATGGAGTTGATATTGCTTATAGACTATAGAAGTTCGATACAACCTAAGAGAACATGTTCTCAGATTTTATAGACTCAAAAGAGAGACTATGTGTTGGAATTAATTTGCCCCAAATTCTTCCAATGTATTTTTTTCTCTAAAATCTTAGTCATTCATTTTGTATATTTATTCTAATTTCTAAACTTTCTCACTAAACCTTACTTAACTTTATAAATTTATAATTTTAAATTAAGGGGCAATTTAAATTATTTAGAATATTCTGTAAAAGTATTCAACAAAATCAATCAGAAACTGATTTTTTTCCATGCTCTGACTTTCAAAGAGTTGAATGAACTCAAATTTTCCAAAACAAACAAACAAACAAACAAGCAAACAAACAAAAAATCACCTTTGGGTAAAAACCAAAGATGGAAATTTCGACCAAATGGGAATTATTCATAAAATTCAAGTGTCCTCAAATTAAGGCTTATAGTGGAAACTGTTTCACAATTTTAATAATATTGGTCATTCTCCCCCATGTTATAATGTGTTCCAATGCCTAAACTTGATGAGAAAAACCAAGTACAGAATGTTAAGCCTAAAACCACAGGAAAGCTCTTAATATTTTTCCTAATTTCTCTCCCTTCAGGCAAATGTTGTGAAATGTAGACAGTTTTCTGCAAGTAACTAGCACATCCATGTACTGGAGTCCCCAGTGAGTTGTAGATGCTTCAAGAGTTAAAGAATTTGGGGCAGGGGGTCGGGGGGTGGGGGGAAGGGGAGAGAAACAAACAAAAAAAAAGAGTTAAAGAATTTTACCTCTCTTCTTTAACTAACTTAACCAAAACCACTATTTGTCTTCATAAAATCTGTTTATAGTAAATTTCTTTTTATTCTTGGGGTACTTTAATACCTTCAGTCACAAATTAGATATATCTGTTTCCGTGTCTGTTTGCAATGAGTTCTGTAACTCAAAGGTTAATTATTGGTCAATTGGAGAACAGTATGCCAAATGGGTGGAGTCTGTGAGTCTGTGGTTTCCCGTCCGCTGCCATTCTCAAACCTTTCCCCAGTTGAGATAGATGCTTAGAGTCCCGATTCAAGTGGATTTCGTCTGCACATTGATAGGACTATTGTAATAATAATTTGTAGCCATTTATCAAACAATTACTATATTTCCACAGACAAGCCTAGTTTGCTTTCCCACTTTATTCTTACCAAAATCCAATGGGGGTAATTATTATCTTTCTCCTTTTAAAGGCTTGCTGTTAACCAGTGAAATTTTATGAGCATCCCTTAACCATTTGAACATCTCCTCTGACTAGGACACCAGAGAGTATTTACCGTTGAGTAGGTACACTAACTTAATTTCACAAGCTGGGTAGTTATAGATTGTTTGTGAGAGAAGAAAAAATTATTAAGAAAGTTTTAGACTTTATTGACTTAGGCAGAGAGACTTCTGCAGAAAGCAAATGAAAGGGCTGTAAAAAGGAAAAGGGTCAATCTTAAAAGACAGAGATCTGCCTCTGAGAGCTTAAACAACCCAATGTGTAATTAAGACCCTCTTTGTAATTTCAATGATAAGATGGTCCTGAGGCAACTTAATAAAACAACTTCTGACTTGCAGAAGTTTGGGACATTTCACTGTTGCTGTTATATTTGGCTGGAGTTTGTGGAACTAGGACATGGTGGTCTGCGTTTCAACTCCAAAGTGGAATTCTGACCAAGAAAGAATGTTCACTTCCTCTGGTGCAAGATTTTACAATCTTTTCCCTAGTTCAGTGCCACTTCCCCCACATTCCCTCTCCCCAGACCTCAAATCCATATCAAATGGCTGGGTTGTGGAGTAATGATCCTGGGAAACGTGGAAAAATCAGACTGCTTTTCCAAAAGTTGGGCAGGCTAGAAGATTCTACTGAGAGATCATCTGCTCCAATCTTCACCTTGGAAGCTTTTAGCTTCTACTCCCCCACCCCTGACCCAGCCTGCTAGCATGGAAGATGCTGACTTTATCCATTGTCTTGACTTCTTTCAATGGCATTCCTTCACTCCTTGACCTCAGGTTCAGCATCAATTGACTAAATGAGATAAATTTACATATATCATACATATTGACCAGGGATGCAGTGAAGGCAAACTATGTGAAAAATAAGTGAAATAGCATTATCATCAGGTTGTTCGTGTAGTAAGTTAAGAGCTTCAAAGTAGACAGAATATCTGTTTATTTCTGAGAAGTTTTACCTTTGTTGCAATTATTTTAAGCAAGGGTTACACTATTGGCACCATGATATGAAATGGAACTACCCTCAGCACATAGAAACAGACAATTTGGATCATTCGGAATTAAAACACAAAAAGAAAATCAAGTCAAAATCAGAATATTAGAAAATAGGCACACCATCTAGGGATATTTGCTATAACTGATTCTCCAATATTCTAACTTGGCTTGAAGCTTTATAGTTATCAAAATAAAGGGATGCAAAAAATCGAAACAGAAGGAACATTGCCGAACTCCTTCTATGATGCCAACATTACCCTAGTACCAAAGCCAAACAAAGACACCACAAGAAAGGAAAATTACAGACCAATTTCTCTAATGAACCTAGACACAAAAATACTTAACAAAATACTTGCTAATCGTATTCAACAACACAGTAAACGAATTACACACCACAACCAAGTGGGATTTATTCCAGGTATGCAAGGATGGTTCAACATAAGAAAATCAATCAACGTAATACACCATATAAACAGATTGAAGGGAAAAAATCACATGATTATATCTATAGATGCAGGAAAAGCATTTGACAAAATACAGCACCCTTTCATGATAAAAACACTCCAAAAGATTGGAATACAAGGAAATTTTTTGAACATGATAAAGAGTATATACGAAAAACCTAAAGCCAACATTGTTTACAATGGAGAAATCCTAAAATCCTTCCCTCTAAACTCAGGAAAAAGACAAGGATGCCCATTGTCTCCGCTCTTATTTAACATTGTCTTAGAAGTACTTGCTCGAGCACTGAGGCAAGAACCAGATATAAAAGGCATTCAAATTGGAAAGGAAGAAGTCAAAATTTCATTATTTGCAGATGACATGATCCTATACATAGAAAATCCTGAGAGATCTACAACAAAGCTTCTAGAACTCATAAATGAGTTTAGTAAAGTGGCAGGTTATAACATCAATGCGCAAAAATCAGTAGCATTTCTGGACACCAATAATGAGCAAGATCAGGAGGAAATCAAGAAACAAATACCATTCACAATAGTAAATAAAAAAATCAAATACTTAGGAATAAGTTTAACTAAAGAGGTAAAAAACTTATACACCAAGAACTATACAAGACTGTTCAAGGAAATCAAAGAAGACCTAAATAAATGGAAGAATATTCCTTGTTCATGGATAGGAAGACTGAATATTATTAAGATGTCTATCCTACCAAAACTGATCTACACATTCAATGCAATCCCAATAAAAATCAACACAGCCTTCTTTAAGGAACTAGAAAAACTAACTATGAAATTTATTTGGAAAGGAAAGAGACCCCGAGTAGCCAAAGACATATTGAAAAAGAAAAGCGAAATTGGAGGAATCACACTTCCTGACTTCAAAACATACTACAAAGCTACAGTAGTGAAAACAGCATGGTATTGGCATAAGGAGAGACACACAGACCAATGGAATCGAATTGAAAGCTCTGATATAGAACCTCACATATATAGCCATATAATATTCGATAAAGCCACCAAACCCTCTCAACTGGGAGAGAGTGGCCTATTCAACAAATGGTGCCTGGAGAACTGGATATCCATATGTAGAAGAATGAAAGAGGATTACCATCTCACACCTTATACAAAGATCAACTCAAGATGGATCAAAGACCTAAATATAAGAGCCAAGACCATAAAAACCTTGGAAAGCAGTGTAGGGAAACATCTACAGGACCTTGTAATAGGAAATGGATTCATGAATATCACACCAAAAGAACGAGCAGCAAAAGAACTAATAGATAAATGGGACTTCCTCAAAATTAAAGCCTTCTGCACCTCAAAGGAGTTTGTCAAGAAAGTAAAAAGGGAGCCCACACAGTGGGAGAAAATATTTGGCAACCATATATCTGATAAGAGACTTATAACTTGCATATATAAAGAACTCATATATCTTGAAAATAAAAAGATAAACAACCCATTTAAAAAATGGGAAAAAGATTTAAACAGACACTTCTCCAAAGAAGAAATACAAATGGCTAAAAAGCACATGAAAAAATGCTCCAAATCTCTAGCTATCAGGGAAATGCAAATCAAAACTATAATGAGATACCATCTTACTCCCATAAGATTGGCAGCTATGAAAAAAACAGAAGAATACAAATGCTGGAGAGGATGTGAAGAAAGGGGAACACTCATCCACTGCTGGTGGGAATGCAGAAGGATCCAACCATTCTGGAGGACAGTTTGGCGGTTTCTCAAAAAACTAACCATAGATTTGCCATATGATCCAGCAATACCACTGCTGGGTATATACCCAGCAGAACTGAAAACAAGGACACAAACTGATATATGTACACCAATGTTCATAGCAGCATTGTTCACTATCACCAAAAGTTGGAATCAACCCAAATGCCCATCAACAAATGAGTGGATCAATAAAATGTGGTATATACACACAATGGAATACTACTCGGCTGTAAGAACAAATACACTACAAACACACGTGATAACATGGATGAATCTTAAGAACCTTATGTTGAGTGAAGCAACCCAGGCACTGAAGGACAAACACTACATGACCTCAATGATATAAAATAAGCAAGCTGCCTCAGAGAGCTAGAGACTGAACGATAGGCTTACAGAAAATCGGGGGGTGGAGGAAGGATGTGAGCCGACGTCTGCAGGGGTGGAATTTATGATGAGCTGGCGGTAAGTATGAACACAAAGAAGAGATAAAATGGGGGCAAGGGGTTGCCTTTGGGTGGGGCTTTGCGGGTTTGAGGGGGGCTGGGGACGGGTGGATGGGTAATATTGCCCAAAAATTGGGGAGAGGGAGGGATAGCATACGAACATAGGAGAGCGTCAGGTGTTGGTTGAGAGTAAAATGCTGAGAAAATCGTATCAAAATATAATTAAGAGGGTTACCTGTTTAGGATGCTCGGAGGGGATGGTCTGATGTGGGACGGGCTCCTGGGGAATGTCTGAATGCTCATTGTGCCAGAGTGGGTGGTACCATTGGGTAGAGACCCAAGTAGTGAGAGTGGGGGTGGCCCCACATCCTAGGGAGGACGAATGCCATCAAGTAGAGGGAACTGTATCTCTCGAGAGAAAGGGTGGCTCCCAGGGCATTGGGGCAGTTGAGCAAGTTAGGCCCTGAACACTGTTGCAAGTATCTCTGGACGTGGCTCCTTGGGAAATGGAGGTTGGATGTCACTGTGGGAGCCAAGGGGATGGGAAAATGGATGTTAAATGTGTGGAACCAAGGTAAATGTGGGGTAAGAGGAGTTTCGCGAGAGTACACAAGGATGGATATAAAACATGTAATATTACACCATAAACATATAAGGGACGGCAGACTGAGAATGTAAACCATAATGTAAAACATAGGATAACTAAAAATTTAGAAAACTGTGTGTCCTAAAGTATGCACCACAATGTAAGCACAGATGTCACCTTGTTTGAAAGCTATTGTCTCAGACTCTGTACATCACTGTAAGTAAATATGATGTGAATAGGTTGTGAGAGTATTATCACTGTGGAAGGGAAAAGGTTTTGTGGTGGATGTGTGGGAGTGCTGTATATTGTATATATGAATTGCTGTGGTCTAGGGCTCTTGTGAAGAGAAGTTCAATAATTAGGGGGAAAAAAAAAAAGAAAAAGATAGGATGTAGAATTTCTCCAAGTCAACACATATTCTATATCTAACCTTTAAACCCATCGCTATATGCCATTTTGCTAGTAAGGGATCCTGACATTATATTGGGCTTCAATTTTCAGGAAGTTCTGGATCACAGAGTGGTTCAACAATGGCAGTGGAGGAATACTGGTATAGGATACTATTGACAAGTGATATATGGCTGACAGGGAGCTATACAGGGCATATGTCCAGGGTGCATGGTAATGTTTGGTTATACTCATAGTGGCAACAATTAAAAACTACAACTGGGGTGGTACTGGGTTCCTGGCCGGGGGTGCTCTGTCATGGTCCCTAGGGGAGCAGTGGCAGTCCTCCAGGTGCAGCGGCAAGGACCGGGAAGGAATGAGGGTCCAACAGTGAGCCCCTGATACTAATGACTATGCTTGTGAGCCTATATGCCTGAAATAAGAACAAGGCCTAGAGCAGCACTGTGCCTGGGAATTTCCTCCTGACAGCCTTCATGTTACTCAAATGTGGCCAGTCTTGAAGCCAAACTCAGCATGTAAATGCAATGCCTTCCCCCCAGCATGGGACATGACACCCGGGGATGAGCCTCCCTGGCACCAAGGAATCACTATCAACTACCAACTGATGATGCAACTGGAAAATGACCTTGAATTGAAGGCTCGATGTGGATCAGCAGAATATCCCTGTCTACATATAATAACATGACTTTAAAATGCTGTTTGACCTAATGTAAGGGGGAAAAGGAAAGGAGAAATGAGTTTATATGGCTACGAGTCTCTAAAGAAGAGTCTGGACGCTGTCAGAAGGATTGCCCTTATGCACAACTGAGCAGAGTCTAAGAGACAGATAAAGTAGATACAATCCCCAGGTATTGATTCCTTGGAGGGCTAAAGAGACCCACGGGTTCTATGGTCATGGCAGATGGGGTTCACTGCCATGTCAGATGGCCCTTCTTTGGAGCTGGTGTTTCTGCGTGATGAAACTGGACTCAGATGGGATCTCTTTTCATAAGACTTTCATGCTACTTTACTGGAATTGTAGATGGTGTTGGGGTTTAAGATATATTTAGGGGATTTGAATCTCTGGACTGACAATATGATAGCCAGGCCCTGAGCCTCAACAGACTCCAGCTCCTACAATCAGATTTATTGGACTCACCTCACTCAGCTAAGATGGAGTTGAAGAAGGACAACCACCACACCATGGAGCCTAGAGTGCCTACAACTGAAAGCAGGAGGATTGCATCCACTATCCATGTGGAATCTGAGCCTCCTCTTGACATAGAGGTGCAATGGACACAACCAATCCAAGGTCCACAGAGAAAAGGTGGCATTGGAGTGGGAAAAGTGGACATGGTGGCTGATGGGTATTGGGAAATGGCAGGAAGAGATGAGATGTGGAGGTGCCTTTGGGACTTGGAGTTGCCCTGGATGATGCTTCAGGGGCAATCACCGGACATTTTAAATCCTCCCAGGGCCCACTGGATGGAATGGGGGAGAATATGGGCCATGATGTGGACCATTGACCATGAGGTGCAGAGATGCCCAGAGATGTACTTACCAAATGCAATGGATGTGTCATGATGATGGGAGTGAATGTTGCTGGGGAGGGAGTGGTGGGGTGGGGGTGGTGGGGTTGAATGGGACCTCATATTTTTTTTAATGTAATATTTTTACACAATCAATAAAAACAAAACAAAACAAAACAAAAACAAAATAAAGGGATGCATGGCTAAATACATAAATATATATTATTTTATTTTTTGTTTCTTTTTTCTTATTTTTATTTATTTATTTATTTTTTAAATACATATATATTTAGTTATGTGAAATAAGGAAGTATGGCCAACCTCCTCAAGGAAGACAAAAATAAATCTCTTTCTTCTACATAAAAATTCTAAAACTGTTTATTACCTGAAACATTTTATGTTGGGCTGTGGCTGGGGAAATAATAGAAATTGAAAAAAATTGAGCAATTGTAGTCTTGGTGATGCAAATTTTGGTCTTTCGATTTATTGGAGCATAAGTTTGAGCAAGCATTTGTGGAAAACTCTCCTCAGGCATGGAAAAAAATGGGTAGAATTGAAAGCATATTGGAAGCCTGAACCCTCGCAGGTATAGGCAGCCATCTTGATCCAACACGTGAAAATAGACTTTAGTGAGGGAAGTAACTTATCCTTTATGACCTGGTACCTGTAAACTCCTATCCCAAATAAATATCTTTATAAAAGCCAACCAATTTCTGGTATTTTGCATCATCATCCCTTTGGCTGAGTAATACAGAATTTGGTATCAGGAGTGGGGTAGTGCTTTTCCAATTACTGAAATGCTAGAATGGTTTTATGAAAGGATAAAGAGCATTTTTTGAGGAATTGTGAGATGCTTGGAAGAAAAGACCTACAGTGCTTTGAGGAGATTGTTATTAGCAATATGAGGCTAAAGAGACTTTTTATGATGCCTTAGAAGTAAATGATGAAACTATTATTGGAAATTAGCAGAAAGGTGATTTTTATTTTAAAGTTGCAGAGAACTTAGCAAGATTAACTCCTGGTGTTTTTTGGAAGGCAGAATTTGAAAATGTAAACCTGGGTATTTAGCTGAAGAACTTTCCAAAGGAAACTTGGAGAATGCATCTTGGCTTCTGCTTGTAGCTTACAGCAAAAGGCTAGAAGAGAGAAATAAGCTGAGGACTGAACTGTTAGGCACAAAGAAAACAGAAACTGATTCTGAAAAGTCCAAGCCTCTGGAAATCAAGCTCCCAGAAGAAAATGCCCCATTCCAGGACTTAACTGAAGTTGGGACTTGTAAATCAGGATTGAAGATGCAGTTATCTCGGAAAGACTTGTGGAAAGTCTTACTGTCTGAAGACGTGGACCCATGCTTCTTGCATGTTAAACCAATAAGGTTTTTGAGAGAGCTGTATGAACAAATCTACTGTCAACCTGGAATAAAAGAAACATGGAAAGGAGAGATTGAAGGAGAAACTGCTTCAAGAGGAAAACCATGGCAGCTGAGATCTGGGAATTAAGACATCACCTTGGGCCAAGAGAGGAACCCCACCCATATGTAAAGGGAGGGTGAGTTTTCACCAGCAGTTGAAGATGGTGGATGTTCCTGCCTGAAGTTCTGGGAGAGTGTTACTGCCCCAGGGTACAGGGAGGGTGGAGCACATTCCCTGAGGATTAGGGTGGTTAAGGTCAGCACCCCACGGTCTGAAAGGGGTGGACTTATCCCCCATGGATTAGGGAAGGCCTGGTGGTCAATTTATTGCTCTGAGAGGGTGGAGCCTGTATGCCAAAGCCTAGGGGGATTGTTGTCTTCATGTCTCTGTACGAGGGAGGTTAAGACTCTAACCCAAAGATTGAGTAAGGTGTGGCAATCACCAGAACATTCTTGGAAGGAGAGGTCTGGAGCTTGGTCAACACCCAGATGCTTGATGAGGGTGGAACCAAGAAAATTGTCATTGGGCAAGCCTGTGGAAAGGATGAGTTCCCATTAGGCCCCAAGGAGAAGAAACCATCATCTTAAGAATGACTCTCGGACTTGGTCTGAGACCTGCAGGATGCCCTGCAAGTCTACTGAACTGTAGAGGACCTGTGACTGACTCATGTTTCCCTCCCAATTTCTCCTTGTTGTAATGAAAATGTTTATCCTTTGTCTCTCCATTTGTGTATTGGAAACAGATAAATTGTTTTGTAAATTTCAGAGGTCTATACAAGACAGGACTTTGCCCCAAGACAAACTGTATTTCTTTAAAATGATTGTGATATGATTTAGTACTTGCATTGTTACTGATTTAAGATTTTTTCAAATATTGTAATGTCTTTTTGAAATTCAGAGGGTGAAGTGTAGCAGTTGGATATGGTTATGAATTCTAAATATAAATATTAAATTATGTTTATAATCTGGTCTGTACATGGGTGTGATTAAGTTATGATAAGGGCTTTCATTGGGTCACATCATTAGGGCTTTGAGACCCCACCGCATGGTGAGGGGGGACTTACAGATAAAAGGCATGGCAAAGGACAGAGTTGAGGGTTTTTGATGTTGGAGTTTGATGCTGAAGCCTTAAGCTGGAGCCCTGTGAAGTAAGCTCACAGAAGAGGAAACAGAAGCAAGGCCCAGGAAGAGAGGAACCCTGAACCCAGGAAGAAGCAAGCTCTGGGAAGAAAGGAACCCTGAACACAGAGAAGCAAGACTCTGGAGGAGAGGAACCCCAAAGCCTGAACCCTCACAGATGTCCCCAGCCATCTTGCTCCAACACAATGAAAATAGACTTTGATGAGGGAAGTAACTTATACTTTATGGCCTGGTATCTGTAAGCTCCTACCCCAAATAAATACCCTTTATAAAAGCCAACCAATTTCTGGTATTTTGCATCAGCACCCCTTTGGCTGACTAATATAGATGAGAAACAAAATCACAAAATCATGCTTTTGAATCTTGTTTCTTGTGGGTAACTAGGTAGGTGATCTTAGTTGAATAACTGTCTCTATTTCCTTATTTGCTGTTAAGTGCACTGCGACATAAGTTCCATATTGGATTGATTCACTTCTATATCTCTATCCTGGCACATGATAAGTTAAAAATAAATATATGTTAAATGATTGAATGAAATGAGTAAAATAGTACCTGATTTATAAGGTAGAAATATTTTTCCTAAATATAAAATACCTTACAAATGTAAGGGATGCTTGAGAACATTGTTGTCTTATTTCCAGGTGTCTGTAGTTTACCAAGGCTGCTGTAACAAAGTACCATAGCCAAGCTGGTTTAGAGAATAAAAAATTACTATCTCACAGATCTGGAGGCTGAAAGTCAGAAATCAAGACTCAACAGAAATCAGTGGATTGCCCTCTTGTTCCTCCTAAGGGGTCAATCCATTCCATAACTCTTCCCTGCTTCTGACAATTGACTGGCAGTCCATAAAATTCCTTGGATTGTGGCATAACTCCCTCTCTACTTCTATCACATGGCCATCTCTCTTTCTCTGTTTGACTTTATCTCTCTGTTTACATTTCCTCTTGTTACAGGGACATAAATCATACTGAATTAGGGCCCTCCATGATCCAGGTTGACTTCATTTAACTAATAACATCTTCAAAGATGCTATTTACAAATAAGTTCACATTCACAGGACTGGGGAATTAGGGCATGAACAGTGTTTTTGGGGAACACAATTCAATCTATAATACCAGGTAACTACAAGAGGACTAATTTAATGAAACAATGGTAGCTCAGCAAATAGAAAATAAGTAGTCCAAGATCATTTCTAAAATGAGCCAGAATGAAGAATAATACATACAATCCAAGATTATTTCTACAATGAGTTAGGATGAAAATAATACATAAAATAAAAAGAGAATTGCAATTGGATTCCAGAATATATTTTGAAAACTGAATATTAATTAAGCCCCAAAATAGATTAACCAAAGTTCTTTTTAACTCATGTTTTTTATATGACATATTTTTAGAATAGATACACAATTCTCTCATAGTAATAAGTTATCAATATAATATTTAACTCTAGCTTTCTTTCTTATGGCTCAATGTTAATGTCATCAATGGTTAACACATTTTGAGATTTAGAAAATGTTTTGAAAATTAAATGGGGTCATTAAGTCAAAACAGGAAATGTTTACAATGCCAAGCCAAAATATTTGAAAGTTATTAACATTAGAAGAGATGAAAACTGATCCTGATTCTTTCTGTAGGTTAGCATAATTTCCTAAAGACATGGAAAATCATATGGCATATCAAGATCATTTGGTAAATTCTATTTCTTATAGTCTCAGCATCAGATTTTTCTATTCCTTCTTTTATTTTTTAAACAAATCAATTATATTTATACATATTAATGAAGCATACGAGCCTTACAAAGTGTACATCAATAGTATTTGGTATAATCACATTGTTGTACATTCATTACTTCAATCATTAATAGAGCATTTTCATTATCCCAATAATAATAATAATAATAATAATAAACAAAAGAACAGCCAAATGAAAAAACTCATCACTTCTCAACCTCTATGCTTCCCATGCAGTACATAGCTGCTATTCTCTGTGTCTCCCGATTATTTGTATTTTGTATCAATTCATCAAGCAATGTGTAATACCTTGTATCTAGTTTCTTTCACTTAGTATATTTACTTTTATTACCCTTAATGGAAGATTGTTAATATATAACTATATACTGCTGTCGTAGTTTTCCTTGGTTGTAATTTTGCTTGATATTAACAGATTGTAACATTAATGTGCATTTGTTCAGCTTCAAAGAAAAACAATCTTATATATGCAATATTACACATATTTATATTTCATATGAGGTTTAACTATGCTATACAGTCAGTTACATTTTTTAGCTTTCCTTCTAATAATAAATATGACCTTAGACTTTTCTTTTCAACCTCTGTCATATGTATATAATACCTATACCTATATAATAACTCTGCTCATTATAAACACTATGTTGTGCTTTCAACATTTCTGTTCATTTCCAAAGATTTATAAACAATCTTTTCACTAATTCTGCACAGATTAACCCTCAGCTTTCCATTCTCTATTCTCATTCTATTTTTGGTTACCTATATTCTATTTATTAACTCCATGAGTTTACATAATATATTTAGTTCATTGTAGATCAACCCTACAGTATTTGTCCATTTGTGTCTGGCTTGCTTCACTCAACTTAAAGTCCTCCAGATTCATCCATGTTGCCATATGCTTCATGACCTCATTTCTTTTTACAGTTGCATAATATTCCACCATGTGTATGTGCCATTTTTCTATCCATTTATCAGTTGATGGACACCGGAGTTGTTTCCATCTTCAGGCAATTGTGAATAACACTACTATGAACATCGGTGTGCAGATGTTGAGTTTGTGCCCCTGCTCTCAGTTCTTCTGGGTATATACCCAGTAGTGGTATTGCAGGGCCCTTTGAGAAATCTATATTCAGCTTCCTTAGGAACCACCAAACAGTCCTCCACAGTGGCTGTACCATTCTACATTCCCACCAACAGAGAATAAGCATTCTTATCTCTCCACATCCTTTCCAACACTTGTAGTTTCCTGTATTTTTAATAGTGGCCATTTTAACAGGTGTGAAATGATGTCTCATTGTAACTTTGACTTGCATTTCCCTAATAGCTAGTGATATTGAACATTTTTTTCATGTGTTTTGTCATCATTTGTATTTCTTCTTTGACAAATGTTTATTCAAGTCTTTTGCCATTTTTTAATGAGGTTGTTTGTCTTTTTAGGGCTGACTTGTAGCATTTCTTTATTTATCACATCAGATAATGTGGTTTCCAAATATTTTCTCCTGTTGAGTCAGCTGCCTTTTCACCCTTTTGACAAAGTCCTTTGCAGCACAAAAATGTTTAATTTTGTGGCGGTCCCCTTTTTTCTTTTGTTGCTCATGCTTTACATGTAAGGTTAAAGAAATTGATGCCTATTACAAGATCTTGAAGATGTTTCCCTACATTTTCTTCTAGAGTTTTATAGTTGTCAGTTTTATATTTAGGTTGTTGATTCATTTTGAGTTAACTTTTGTATAAGGAGTGAGATACAGGTCTTCTTTCTTTCTTTTGGTTATGGATATCCAACTTCATTCTGTTATGGTCAGAGAAAATGTTCAGTTTAATTTTAATCTTTTTACATTTATTGAGGCCTGTCTTGTGACCCAACATATGGACTATTGTGGAGAATGATCCATGAGTGCTTACAAAGAATGTATATCCTACTCTTTTGGGGTGTAAAGTTCTATAAATGTGTTAGGTAGAGTTCATTTATCATATTATCAAGTTCACTGTTTATTTATCCTCTGTTCACATGTTCTATCCATACTGAAAATGGTGTTGTAAAGCCTCCAACTCTTGTCGAGAAATCAATTTCTCCCTCCATTTTTGCCAGTTTTTGCCTCACGTATCTTGGGGCACCCAGGTTTGGTACATAAATATTTATTATAGCTATTTTTTTCTTGGTGAATTCCACCTTTTATTAATATATAATGATTTCTTCTTCCCTTATAACAGTTTTACATTTAAAATCTATTTTTGTCCAATATTAATATCTCTACTCCAAGTCTTCTTTGTATATTATTTCCATGGAATACCATTTTCTAGGCTTTCTCTTTCAACCAGTTTGTTTCCTTACATCTGTGGGGCTCATTTTTTTAATCCATTGTCTCAGCCTATATCTTTTGACTGTATGTGTGTCATTTTCATATGTCTTTTTACTCTTTTGGTTATCCTTTCTGCTAGTCTTCCCTTCTATACTCTCCCCCAACCCTCTCTCTCCTGTCTTTTTCTTTCAAGCTGTAAGGCTCCCTTTAAACATTCCTGCAATGGCAAATTTATTTTGTAAACTCTTAGTTTCTCTTTATTTGTGAATATTTTAAACTCACCTTCATATTTTTTAGTATATTTTTAATTTTTTAAAAAGATACTTAGATTACACAAAATGTAACACAAAGAATTATAAAATTATAAGGAATTCCCATATACCTCACTCCTCATACTTTGCACCCTTCCCCATACTAACAACCTCTTTCATTAGTGTGGTACATTCATTGCAATTGATGAACACATTTAGAGCATTGCCACTAAGCATGGATTATAGTTTACATTGTAGTTTACACTCTCTCTAACACAATTCTGTAGGTTATGGAAGATATATAATGGCCTGTGTCTGTCATTGCAATGTCATTCAGGGCAATTCCAAGTCCTCAAAATGCCCCCGTATTACACCTCTTTTTTCCTCTCCCTGCCTACAGCACTTCCAGTGGCCACTGTCTCCACATCAATGATATAATTTCTTCCACTGCTAGAATCACAATAAGTTTAAAGTAGAATACCAGTAAGTCTACTCTAGTCCGTATTTTATTTCCCAATCCTGAGGATTCTGGGGTGGTGATGCCCACTCCACCTCTAACTGAGAGGGTGCCTCAATCCCATATGGCTGATTGATGGGACTCTCTTGCTCGCAGTTGCTCTCTGTTCCTTGATATGGTGGCTGTCCATCCTTACCTCCTTGTTAGTTGTCCTGGGTAAGTCCAATGAACTGGAAAGTAGGTTTTGCAACTCCACTGAGACTCAGGTCCTGGCTGGCACAAAGACTGCCCAAAGATCCAAATCTCTTGGACATACACTTACCAACTCCATCACCAACTATAGATTCAAATAGAAGGGACAGAAGAGGCATGTGTAGAGAAGTTACAACTGAGTCCAATTCTGTCACACTCAGGAGCACAAAGTCCAAAGTAGGGCCTACTGACAAGGCACCAATGTCCAAAGCCATCTGCCATGACCATAGGACCTGGGTGTCTCTGGAGCCCTCAGGAGCTCCACTATTTGGTATAGTATCTATTTTGGCAGTCTATGAGATCCTGTTGAGATATGTATAAGCATTACCTCTGGGATGATCTTCTGACTCACTTTGAAGTCTCTTAGCTATATAAACTCATTTCTATTTACCTTTCCCCCTCTTATTCAAGGTCTTTTTCCAGTTGCATTTGTTAGTTGGTACTTGGTAGTAACCCCTCAGTGCCTGGGAGGCTTGTCTCAGGAGTCACATCCCATGCTGGGGGGAAGATAATGCATTTATATGAGAGAGACCACTTTTGAGCAAAATGGAGGCTCTCAAAATCATCTTCACATTTTAAAACAATTTTCCTGGGTAATGAATTCTTGGCTGGCAATTTTTCTCTTTCAGTATCTTAATTATATCATACTACTGTCTTTTCACCTCATGGTTTCTGATTAGAAATCTGCACTAAGTCTAACAAGTCATTCCTTGTATGTGACGGTTTGTTTCTCCCTTGCTGATCTTAGAATTTTCTTTTTCTTTTTGGCATTGTGTAGTATCTGTCTTGGAGTAGGTCTATTCAGATATATTCTGATTGGGGTATGCTGCAGTTTTTGGACATGAAAATTCATTTAGTTCTTGAAAGTTGGGAAATTTTCAGCCATTATTTCCTCAAATACTCTTTCTGCCATTTTCCCTTCTCTTCTTTTTCTGGAACTCTGATGACATGGATTGTGTTGCACTTCATGCTATCACTCAAATCCCAGAACTTCTGCTCAATTCCCACCCCCTCCCATTCTTTTCTCTCTCTGTTCTTCCTTCAATTTCACCTGTTCTGTCTTCTGCATCACTTACTCTTCTCCTATCAGTTTGAATCTGATGTTATATGCCTCTACTGTGTTTTTTCTTTATCACATCATTATTTATGTAAATTAAAATATGCACACACAGTATAAACAAGAGTACGCATGTATACAAAGAAAAAGAAAATCTTCCTGCATTTCTGTCTTTGTTTGTGACCACCCTCCCTCCACCTGGGATGGCTTGCTTTCAGCACCCCAAATACAAATGGCCAAAAAACACATGAAAAAATGTTCTAACGTGTTTTTGATCTCACCTATTGTGCCTTTCATTCCCATAAATTTATTATTTTTCTATTCTGGTTTTCAAATTCTTCTTTGTGCTTGCCCAGTGACTTCTTGCTTTCCTTTATCTCTTTAGCCATATTTGTCTTTCAACTTGTTGATTTGATTTAGGAGATTTGTATGAACCTCATTAATTAGTTGTCTCATATCCTATGTCTCATTTGGAGTTTTGATATATTCCTTATCTTGGGTCATATCTTTCATTTACTTAGTATCGTTTGTAATTTTTTTGCTGATGTCTAGGCATCTGATTATGATGGTGAGTATACTCAGATGATCAATTTCTCTCTCTCTTGTAGGGATTTAGTGGCAGGAGATTGTGTTTTATTGTTGTTCTTTTTGATTCTTGTTTCAACCTGTTCTAGGTCTTTAGGATTGTTCCTATTTAGTTGCTCAAATTGGGGCCATAGACCCAGTAAAGAGTTGCAGCCCTGCTTCAAAGGGCATTGGGGAGTGAGACTGTAAGGCCCAAAAAAACTTTCATTTATTTATTAATAATTTATTCACATGTATGCCCTTGGTCCACCAGCAGATGGCACCCTCCAGTAGCCCTCTCAGTTCAAACCCCGGTGTTTTTGCTGTAACATGGACCAGAACAATGTGACCAAAAATCTTGCCTCAAGGCTATTGAGAATCTAGCAAATCAAACTTTCTCTGAGGCTTTTCTCCAACCTTTGCTGGCAACCCCCTCCCTTTTCCAGGGTAGGAAATAATTTCACTCCCTTCTGTGTCCTCAACAAGTCCCTGTCAGTAGGGAGAGTGATTAAGAGGTTGAATCTCTTTAGTTCCATCCCAGCTCCTAGGGGAAGAAAGGGTGCTGCCCCACCCAGCCTAGAAGGGCTCCTGGGACAGAGTAGACCAACTTTTTGGCCAAAACCTGAGTCAGTTTCAGACTGTGTTTCTCTCCCTACCCTTTCCTGGAGAGGTAGAATAAAATGGGCCCCTTTGTCCATAGCCACTGACCAGAGACCAGAGAATTTAAAGCGGTTTGCTTTGAGGGTGGGGGTAGGGGCACCAGTAGCTGTAGCTGTACCTTCTACTGACAGTAAATTGGACTATGACTGGAGACTTTGGCAACCATCTTTTGATTGGTCTCCCTGGTTCAACTCTAGCTCACTTGAGAGTTTGTCCTTTCCCACTCAGACTGCAGTGATTAATGAAGTTATGGGAAAAGTGTGCTGGATCCTGGTGAAGCCTTTACTATTGCAGAGAACAACTCTCCTAATGCCAAGATGTGCTTTGTTTCTCTCAAATACCTAAGGGAGATAGTGAAGCTGTGAACATTGCCTCCTTTATTTGCCCTTTTTATGTGCTTTTGCTGACAGTGACCTCTGTGGATCATACACATTGCTTGGATTACTAACCTCCTGATGCCTCCATTTCTTCAAGTAGAACATAGATTTGTCAATATGCCCTCTTTCCTAAATTTGGGGGGAAGATTAAATGAGATAAAATACAATAAACGTTGAGCATCTTTTTATGTGTCTTTTAACCATTTGCATTTCCTGTTTGGAAAAGTATTTATTCAACTCTTGCCCATTTATTAAATAGGCTGTTTGTATTTTTATTATTGAGATGTAAGATTTCTTTGTATACATTGGATACTAGACCTTTATCAGATAAGTGATTCCCAAATATTTTCTTCCACTGAGTAGGTTGTCTTTTCACTTTCATGATGTGCTCCTTTGAACTGATTATTAGGGAAATGCAAATCAAAACGACAATGAGAGACCATCTTACACCTACTAGAGTGATGGTTAATTTAAAAAATTCCAGAAAACTACAAGTTTTGAAGGGGATGTGGAGGAATGGGAACACTCATCCACTGCTTATAGGAATATAGAATGTTGCAGCTACTGTGGAGAACAGTTTGGCAGTTTCCTCAGGAAGCTAAGTATATAATTACCATTTGATCCAGCAATGCACCTACAAGGAATATACCCTGAAAATTTGAGAGCATGGACACAAATAGGTATATGCACAACAATGTTTATCATAGCATAAATGGAAAAACAAAACGTGGTATATACATAAGATGGAGTATTACTCAACTGTAAGAAGGAATGAAGTATTGACACATGTGACTACATGGATGAACCTCAAAAGACCTTATACTGAGTAAAGTAAATCAGTCACTAAAGGACAAATACTGCATGATATCACTGATATGAACTAAGGATATCAGACAGATATATAGAGATAGAGTCTGGAAGATAAGTTACCAGGAGACTGAAAGGAAGTAGAGAGTGGTGAGTAGATGTTCAATCTAGACAGAATCTATGATAAAGTGGAGGGTGACAGTTTTCAGTGAATGGGAGTGATGGGGGTGCAGTGTTGTGAGTGGGGTTGTTGGTGATGGAATGTGAGGGTGAGCTGGGTTGGGGGGAAGGTTTGAGCCATTTATGGAACTGGGGGAAGGACTGGAGAAACAGGTGTGCTCTGGGGAGGATGCAGACTGTGGCTAAGAATACAACTGTGGGAGTGCTTTTTGGTATCTATGGCAGGGGATGTTCAGTGGTGCAGGGTGTCAGTTATGGGGGGATGTGTGGGAAAAGATACACTTGAGATATGCCTCTATGTAATATGAGTGTGTTTAAATTAACATAAGGTGTTTTCTCAGTGGGTGGAGACCCACACAATAAACAACAAAATGTTAAAATTCCATCCTGGGGAATCCTGCTACATTCTCAAACAGAGTAGCAGGAATTTCTAGAGTCGATAAGCAGGGCCTAATAAAAGGAAAACAGACCAATATGTCAAGCCCTCAATATTAATGCATGTAATTATGAACCTTATTCTTGGAAATAATAATAACTATTGCCTAAGAGTTACCTCCTGAAAACTTCCTTGTTCCTCAAACATGACCTCTCTCTAAGCCAAACTCAGCAAATGAAGTCACTACCTTCCCTCAACATGGGCCACAACTCCTGGGGATGAGCCTCTCTGGCTTTGATGGATTAATACCAAACACAAACCAATGATGTATTTGGAAAAGGACCTTAACCAAAATAGAGAAACTTTACTTACAAAAGATTTTCTGTAGTTAGGAGATTTCAAAGTGAGTTGGGTGGTCACTCCAGATGTTATACTTATGCATGTCTCAGGAGGATCTCATTGACTGTCGCAGTAAACAAAGCCTCAAACAAGGGTGCTTTCAAAGGCTCTAGAGACATCTGGACACTATAGGCAAGACACACAACCCCATGAAATCAGCACCTGTTCGTGGGCCCTACCTTGAAATATGTGATAATCTATTTCCCCAGTGTAGCTCAGTTAGACTCATTTATAATTTCCCTACACATGATTCTTCTATCTTTTTTATTTGAACCTACAATTAGCCATATACACATTAAATATATGTCCCAGGGACTTAAATATTCGGTCTGTTCACATGCCAGTTGAACCCTGAATCTCAGCAGAATTGCATCCAACACCTACTCTCCAGTTCATTGGACTAACCCAGGACAACCAACAAAAGTATGATGGCAGACAACTCCCATCCCAAAAACCAAAAACTGTCTACAATTGCAAGCAAAGCAGTTCTTTCTGTCTGCCCTATTACATCTAAAACCCTCTCAGTCTGAAGCAGAGCTGGCATCACCATCCCCAAACCTCAAGATTGGGGAATAAACAAACATAAGAGGGGAGTACAATCATGGACCAAAGTAGACTTATTTTTATTGTTGTAATGGAAGAACTTGTAACAGTGATATAAAGACGGTGGTTACCAGAGTTTCCATGGGGAAGGGGAGTAAAGGATAGGTGGAATATAGGGCAATTTTAGGGCACTGGAATTGTTCTGCATGATATTGCAATGATGAATACAGGACATTATACAATTTGTCAAATCCTATAAAACTGTTAAGTGAAAAGTGTAAACTATAATGTAATCTACAGGCCTTGGTTAGTAGCAGTGCTTCAATATTTGTTCATCAAGTATAAGAAATGTGCCACCTAATGAAAGGTGTCGTTAATGGGGAAAAGTATGGGAGGGGGTAGGGTGGAGTATATGGAAATTCCCTATAGTTTTGAAATAACTTTTATGCAATCTAAAACATCCTTATAAATACAATTTATTATACGAGAAAAATGTAATAAATGGCCTATCACAATTCATGCTGCATGTATGATTATTTTTAATTAATTGTTTTATTTTATTTAGACTGGTTCTTATGAAGGTGTTCTGCCTCAAAACACTTGTATGGATTTAAGTCACTTAACTTCCAAGAGTACTTTATCTATCTCCTTTATCTCGAAGTTCTTGTCATTCTTCCTTCAAATTCCCAGCACAATTATATGCCATTTCCCTCCACCAAAGCTTGAAATATCTCACAATGGCTAAAGTATTAAAACAAAACAAACAAACAAACAAAAAAAAAAAAACAAGAAAAAGAAGAGAAAGTCAAAACACCCGTAGCTCCCCAAACAAAAAAAGGCTATCATCTCAGAATAAAAAGTAGATAGACATGTAAATAAAGCACAGCTCTCCTGTTTTTTTTCTACAATTAGATAACTATGATCCATTTGGGTGATATTTCCCAAATCACGGAACAGGCAGTACCAAAGCTAGAATTTTCTCTCCATATTTTCAAAAGAGATATCTTAAGTAGGAGACAATTTTAGAAATGGTAGCTTAAATTTTCTGCCTTTAGCCTCTTCAAGATTTCAAAGCTCCTAAGGTTAGATTCATCCAGAACTAAAGCTCCTGCTATCTGTGCTTCTCTGGAGATTTCCCAGCAATCTCTTCTAGAGGGCAGGAAATCTCACCTGTCTCCAGAGGAGGGCCAGGGCCCTGGGCACCATCACGACAGGGCCTCGTCCTTTATCTTCATTCAAAGATTTCCACATACAAGCACCTCTCTTACACATTATAATATACACTTGTAAAGTCTTTGAGCAAAATTGTGAGAATTTTAGTCTCAGAATAAATATAACTTGTGTAAGGATGTTCAGAGGGGGGAGGAGAGAGAACAAACTGGTGACTGGAAACAGAAAATGAAGGATGGATTTTTCTGGCCAATTCTCCCAGGAGAGAGAGGTTGATGAGGGAAAGTCAGCCAGCACCTCAACCCTCCTTTCTAGCATCTGTGAGGAAAGACGACTTTCTGATGCCAGAAAGAGGGTCAGGGATCCTGAAGGTGGAGCCTGTGGGATTGTAACTTCCAAGGCTTTCTTTCTCAAGCTTCCACTGGACCTCTTTCTGGAAGGTGAGTTCTAGGAAGAGAGTCAACCTCTCTGACACACATATTCATAAAGGCTTTGACTTGCCAAAAGGATGTGAGAAAGGAGAAATTACGGAAGATTGGAGTTGTCAGGATCTGATCAATGAGAAAGTGGAGCTTGAGACAGCATCCAAGAAATAAACAAAATAATTGTAGCAAATATTTATTTATTATATGCTAGCATTAACCTGTTTATATTTTTAAAAATTTCTCCCCACAATCCTAAGATACATGCTATTATAGTCCAATAACTATGATTATTATTAATATTAAGGGGATACTATTAGAATCTGTCTTAGAAGATGCTTTATGTAAATGAGTCAGATGTGTTCCCAGCCCATCATGAGTATGAGGTGCTTACTAGTTTTCTCATTATCATCTTTGTGAGGTGAATTAACTTGTCAAGGGTCTCAGAAGGTAAGTGGAGGGACAGGCTTCAGCCAAGTCAGTATCTCCAAATCCTGCTCTAGATTGCTAGTTGAGAAGGCAGCTGGATTTAGATAGAGAAGCTGATCATGGTTCTTTGAGGGATCAAGGCTTCCTGAACGGTTTCCTTCTCATGCTCCCACCATGCCTTTGGTCCAGGGCATCACATTTTCTGCATATGGAACTCTGAGCATGCGATCAGGCATGGGAGCCCACCCTCCTTCTGTGCAAGGCCTCCTGGCACGATTGCTCCATTTGGGGGGTCTTGCATAAGTCATGTGACTTAAGTGTGAAACCTAGTATCTAGATGAACAGTGAGTTTAAATGCAACTTACTCGAAGTTTTAAAAATATGAGCATACAAAGAGAGGGGCTGGGAGTGGATGTGGCTTGAGCCATTGAGCACCTGCTTCCCACATGGGAAGTCCCAGGTTCAGTTCCTGGTACAATCCTAAAAAAAACAAAAAAAGAAAAACAAAAATGAACAACAAACAAACAAATCAAAATCCAACCCAGCAGAGCTGATGTGGCTTAATGGTTGAGCACCAGCTTCCCACCTATGAGGTCCTGGATTCAATCCCTAGCCCCAGTAACTGAAAAACAAAAAAAAAACAAAAAAGAAAGAAAAGCTGCAGAAAACAAAAGCAAGGTGATTCAGGACATTTTCGGCCTGGACCTCACTAAATCCCTTGTGTTACATAAATAAAGTACATTACTTCATTGAACCTTCACAGTAACCTGTATTGCATCATCAGTCCGATTTTATAGTTGAAGCAGCGGGTTAAGTAAGTTTCAGTAATGTGGTCTGGGGTCTTCTGCTCTGTGGTTTCCCTGAATTCTTTCTACTTTGGCAGCCCCGGGGTTCCCACTAGCCACAGTGGCTCCAACTGGGCTCTGGCTCACCCTGTGAGTATCCTCCTGAGCTGGGTACCCTGAGCATCTCGAGCAGATGCCATGGAAGTGCCACTTGGCAGCCTGCTGTTATTCTTACAGCTACCACGTGGGCATCAGCACTGCTTTGTTTTCTCTTCTGCTGAAAGTTTCAAGATGCCAAAGCTACATTTATTTAAAAGTCAAGGGGTTAGGCTCCCTCCCTTCCTCAGTAACACTCTCCTGCTAGTTCTCAAAAGCAAGGCTGATGCACACCCCAACGTCTTGGAGAAGTGAAGGAAATAACATTTCTTTGGGTTTCTCCGTCCTCTCCTTTTATCCAAACATGAACTGTTTTGGTGAGAGCATCTAGGTTGTAGATATACCTGTATCCTAACCCATCAGAACCTCAGAATTGTGGCTTCCCTCTAATAACTTAAGTTCTTTACGTAGGCCTTTTCTTCTTCTACTTCAATTTTTTTTAATGAGTATTCTCAGTCTCTCTTTTTGATTTATATTTTTGGTAGGAGTTACTGGGGATTGAACCCAGGACCTCATCCATAAAAGCAGAACCCAGGACCTCATCCATAAAAGCTATAACCATTCTCCAATGAGAGGGTTTTTTTTTTTTTTAATGTTTTTTATTTTAGGAGGTACCAGGGATCGAAGCCAGGATATCGTACATGGGCAGTAGGTGCTCAAGCACTTGAGCTACATTTGCTCCCTCCTTAGTCTCTCTCTCTCTTTTTTATTCTGTCCATTTTTTTTCCTCTCTTTATTTTTTTTTTAAATGTTACATTAAAAAAATATGAGGTCGCCATATATCCCCCACTCCCTCACCCCACTCCTCCCACATCAACAACCTCTTTCATCATCGTGGGGCATTCATTGCATTTGGTGAATACATTTTGGAGTACTGCTGCGCCACATGGATAATGGTTTACATTGTAGTTTACACTCTCCCCCTGTCCACCCAGTGGGCCATGGCAGGACATACAATGTCCAGCATCTGTCCCTGCAGTACCACCCAGGACAACTCCAAGTCTTGAAAATGCCCCCACATTATATCTCTTCTTTCTTCTCCCTACCCTCAGCAGCTACTGTGGCCACTTTCTCCTCATCAATGCTACAATTTCTTCCATTACTAATCACAGTAGTTCCATAGTAGAATATCAGTAAATCCACTCTAATCCATACTCTATTCCTCCAGCCTGTGGACCCTGGGATGGTTATGTATTGAGAGGGTCTTAGATTCCACATGGATGATGGATGCAATTATCCTGCTTGCAATTGTAGGCACTCTTGGCTCCTTGGTGTGGTGGTTGACCTTCTTCATCTCCCTGTTAGCTGGCCAGGGTAAGTCCAATAAACCAGATGGTAGGAGTTGCAAGTCTACTGAGGTTCGGGACCTGGTTGTCACATGGACCGTCCAGAGATTCAGGTCTCCTGAGTATACACCAACCCCAGCATTAACCACAGGTCCAGTAAAGGTGCCAGAAGAGGCATGTGTAGAAGGGTCACATCTGAGTCCAACTCCATCACACTCAGGAACACAAACTCCAAAGTAGGGCCGACTGACATGGCACTGAACTCCAGCGCCATCTGCCATGACCATAGAACCTGAGGGTCTGTGTAGCCCTTAGAAAAACCTGTACCTGGGGTTGTATCTACTTTGGCTGTCTCTGGGAATTAGTCTCTCTTAATAGCAGATTTTTTATAAGCTTATCTCACCTTTTCATCAAATATACCTCACATGCCATAGTCAGCTGGAGAAAATGTAAAATAAAGGTGTCAATAACAACAGTGATAATGATGATGGTAAAATAAGATATTAGTATTGCAATTAGTGATAAGACATCTTCCATTTGTATTTCTATGAACAATACTTTTATGTAAGAAGTCTTTCTTCTCCAGTATGGTACCTGGAATATCTCTTGGTGGTTACAATATTTGAAATTTCAAATCCTTCCAGTGCCATGCCCCTTATGTCTCATCAACTCCTCTCATCCATTTTCCATGACATTTTTCTCCAACGTCCATGTCCTCAGCCATCCACTCCTAGCATCTGTCCCTAGATTTTGTCATTAACTTTTCTAGACACCTGTCCTGTTAGCTTTTACTAGCCAAAACATTAGTTTGGTTAAAACTAATTTTCACATGCTATGCCCCTATTCTGTATAAGATCTAGAGTCCTATATACTATCTCACTGTGATGTAAGGACACAAACTACAAGAATGACTGTGGTGTTTGGTTGCTACTCTACAAGTATTCTGTGTCTATTCATTCTCACACTCTAGTCATACTCTAATTCTCCACTTTCCCTCTGTAACAATAAATAAAAGATCTGTATTCCTGAGACCAAACCCTCAACTTGTGTCCTGGGTTCCACACAACCAACTGAAGAACCTTGCCCCTGTTGTTTACCCTTCAGCGCTTTTCCCTCTTGGGACCATCTGCATCAAGAGGCAAGCTATAATGTCTTTCATCTTGAAAAATAAAAGGGAATGACGCCTACTATTGATCCTATGAACTCCTTGTGATTGTTAATTTCATAATTTCATGGCTAGGTAATTATGTCCATTTGTTTGGTCAAGCAAGCACTGGTCTGATTGTTACTGTGATGGTATTTCATAAAATGTTTTGCATCTATAGTCAGTTAATTGCATCTATAGCTGATTGCATCTATGTCAACAAAAGACATTGCCTCATCCAATCAGTTGGAGTTCCTAAAACCAGAACTGAGGAGTTCAAGAAGTCAGAAAGAATTTTTTCTGTTCTCTGCTTTAGCAAACCAGTTACTCCTAGGGAATTCAACTTCATCTTCAACTTACTGACTGCCCTATAAAATTCATTCTTGTCAAGCCCCACAGTTGTGTGAGCCAATTCCTATATTAAATCTCTAAATATTTACATATGTATGTATCCTGTTGATTCTGTTTCTCTGTGGAACACTAATATACTCCTCCAGCAGCCTCTCTGTTTCTAACAGGGAAACTGTGAGAGTGTGTGTGTGTGGAGGGTATATGCAAACTCTACTTTCTGCATGATTTGTCTGTAAACCAACAAAATCTCTAATAAATAATTTATAAATGCAGAAGCAAAAATTAAAAGATTAATAAAAATAATAACAATTAAAATTTAATTTTTCATGACAAGGGACGCAAAAGTCAATTAGATTCCTAAAAAACAGATTGACTAGAAAGAGCATGTGTAGTTTTGTTAGGTATTATATATAAGAAAAAGGCAGGGGAGAGAGGAAAGAGTGTTTATATTGATTCCTTGGATTATCATTCAACTTCACAGAGTTTATCTTAATTTTTCCCTTTACATTTTTCATCATGTCCTTCATGTTCTCTAAGAAAGGTGAGAAACCTGGCTCTCGCTATCTACAATGTATGGACCTATTTGTTTAATTCTAGTACACACTTAAAGCAGTTGCAGAATTACCCTGTAGTCCTATGAGAAACATTTTTACTAAGTAGCTCACGGTATTTTTGTACAGGTTTATTTTTCTCGTTAACCTTGTAGTTTGCAGTCAAGGCACTGGTTTCAAAAGTAAGCTCTGTTAGTTGCTCTTCCCCACTCCATTCAGTGCAGTTTGGTGATTAGTTTATAGCACACTTAGTATTTTATCATTTGTTACTGCTTGCATTGCATCCTAGTTGAGGAGGTTTTCATATGTCTAAGGCCATTTTATTGTGGTTGTAAGTTGACTGTTCATGGTCTTTTCCCGTTTTTCCCACACTATTTGTTTGTATTTTAGTCACGTGACAGTTATGTGAAACAGTACTCTAAGAGTCAGAGCTATCCAAAAGGTATAGTCACAAAATCATTATTCATGTCACTGTCCTTGCCACCCCCTTGCTACTGCCCCTTCTTCCCACACTCCCGGTTCTCTCATCCCTCACAGGTGACTCCTCTCTTCAGGTTCTGCTTTATTGTTTCTGCATTTCAGTGTTTTGCACAAAGGAACAGGTGCATGTGCATTTCCTTACATCTTTATACCTTTATATCCTTATATCTTCTTCTTACATGAAGGGCAGCCTACTACAGATAAGCCTTTGGACTTTGATTCTCTGATTAAATAAGATCTCCTCGAAATTACTCTGCCATTTCACAGAGATCTTTTCATTTTTACCGTTGCCTAATACTCCATTGTTGGAATATGCTGTATTATATTCAACTACCCTTCCATGTACTGAGAATGGGTAATCCTTAATGTTCTGAACTTACAGACGATGTTGTAATAAGTTCAAATACATTTTCGTATTGTTGAAGTTGCACCTTCAGGACAGACTCCTAAGAGGGGGGTTGCTTGGTTGAAAGGTGAGTGCATATGTATCTCTGCTGGGTTTTGATAAATTTGTTTCAGAGGGGTGATTCCAATTTGAATTTCCACCAACACTGTATATGAATAATCATTTCACCATAGCCTTTCAAACAGAATGTATTATCATTCTTAAAAAAAAAGGGTTCACCAGGCTGATAGGTGAAAATTTATATTTCAGTGTTGTTTTAATTTAAAATTATCAGATTATGAGCTTGAAGATTTTTTCATACATTTAAGGGCCATTTTAATATCTTGGTAATGAGTTGTCTGTTCCATTAATCTGCATGATTTTTTTCCTTTCAGTTTTAAAGAGTTCTTTATATGTTAGGGATATTATCCCTTTAGCAGTAATAGATGTTTCAAATATTTTCTCCCAATTCATTGGGTGTCTTTTGAATTGTCTATGGTGCCTTGCCATGAATTAAAAAAAATTATTATTATCGTTTATCAATCTTCTCTTATATTCCCTTTGCATTTTAAGTCATGCTTAAGAAGTCTGAAGCAGATTTCCCCCATGTTTTCTTCTAGTACTTGTGTGATTTCAATTTTGACATTAAGATCCCTAATCCATTTAGATATTCTGAGACATATGGCTAATTTTATCTTTCTCTGTCTATTGATTAATAAAAAGTTGATTAATATTGATTAATAAAAAGTTTATTTAACTCAGTGATTCAAGATGCTCCCTTTCTAGAATACTACCTATCCATATATATTTCAGTCTAATTCTTTGTATTCTACTTCAGTCCAGTAACTCCTTGTTTTAATTATTAAGGTTTTATGATTTGTGTTCCTATCTGTTAGGAATAGTTCCTCCTGATTTTTTTTCAATGTTGTTCTGGTTATCCTTGAATATTTGCTTTTCCATATGAATTTTATTATCAACATAAAAACCCTATAATTTTATGGAGAGTCCATTGAATTTACATATTAATTTATGGGAAACTGATATACTTATAACATTGACTCATACTATTTAAGTAAAGAGGATATACTTAATTTGTTCCACTCTATTTTCGTGTTTTTCAGTCAGTCTTCTAAAAATTTTTTGCACACTTCCTTTTAAAGTAATTCCTAAGCATTTTTCTTTTGCTGCCATTTTTAAATGGGATTTTCTCTACCAGTTTTTATTGCTTTTATTTTTGAAGTCTACTGATTTTTATATGTTAATTTTATATCCTACTGCTTGACCAAATTCCTTGATTGCTTGAATTGACCACATTCTTTTACATCATTATTTCTTTGGAGTTTACCAGTGTACTATCATCTCATCTGCAAATAGACATAGTTTTACTGCCTTTTTATTTTTTTGGTCAATTTTAATGCCTCTAATTGACTATTTCTATCACACTGTTGAATAGTAGCAGGGGTGTGGGCATTGTTGCCTTCTTCCTAATATTTTGGGAATTGACTCTAATTTTTCCCCATTAAATATGATACTAGTTTGAAACATATATATATATATATACACACACACATGCTTTTAATTATGCTAAAAAATTATCTCTCTTTTTCTATTCTCTTCATTATTTTTATCATGAACAGTGGTTGAATTTTGTAAATCTTTCTTTAGCATCTGTTGGGATAATCACAGACATCAGTTTCTTAGACTGATCACTTGAGAAGGACGTGTATTCTTTATTATTAGGATATAGAATTCAATTCATAAGATCTACTTTATGGATTATTTTTACTTTTGTGCAATAATCCTTATATTGTAAGTGGTATAATAATTATTTCTACATTGTTACAATATATATGTACATTGATCTTTCACCATATCCCCATATCTGTTTTAGTGAGACATATGCATTTGAATATTTTAAAAGCAAACCATCAGCTGAAGTTATTCTGAGTTTTCCCAGTATTCATTTGGTTGGGTAAAGAGTAATCTCTCTTATAGTTTTGAAGTTGAGCTGATGGGTGCCAAAAGTCCTAAGGTCTTATATATTGAAAACTACCTTATATAATGTTGATATTTGAAGGACAGTTGAGATGAATATAAATCACTGTTTCACATTTGTTTTCCATTTTTTTAATGCTGTTCCATTGGTGCTATACTTTAAATGTGGGTTTTGAAATGTCTCATGCTACTTTATTATTATGTTGATTTTATAAGTTATTGGTTCTTTTTGCCTGGAGGCCTTGAGGATTTTGTTTATCCTTGAAATCTTTTCATTTTTTTAGAAAATGTCTTATTTATTTATTTTGGTTAATTTCCCCAGAAATCTAGTGAGAGCTATTGATCAATGTACACATTCAGATATTCTACTATATTTGTAAAATTTTCTTGGATTATAATAGTAAATATTACTTCTGTCCCACTGTCTTATTTTTTTCTATAGGAACTCCTGAGATATGAACACTATTCTTTCCTTCCTTGTCTTCCATATCCATTACTTTCTATCTGGCTTTTTTTTTTTTTTTTTTTTTACTTTTTTTTACATGTTATTTTGTTCTCTTAGTTATTTACCTGCTTTTATTCAATGCCCATTATTAAAATTTCATTTGGGTCTATTCTATTTTGGGCAACTTGTAATTTAGACTTCTTTTTCTGAGATAATTTTGTTCTGTTCTTAAATTTCTTTCTGAGTTCAAACAACTCTTTTTCATTTATCACTGTTTTTGTCCATTTCTGTTTTTAATTCTTTACATGTAATTAGTTGACTCTGAGTTAATCAAAAAGGAGTTCATCTTGTGTGGCCCTGAGCTAATTGGATGTGCCCTTAAAAGATACAAGAATCATCAGGAGATGCCCTCCTTCTGGTCTGGAAGAAAACAGAGAGCCATGTTCCACACTGCCTATGAGAACACATCGCTAGGACCCAAGGGTGTCATTACAAGTGGACTGTAACTCTGGGTAATAGCCAAAAAGACCTCAGCTGTGCAACCATAAGATTCTGCCAGCAACCTGAATAAGCTTGGAAGAGGACACTAAGCTCCAGGTGAGACTATAGCCTTAGCCAATATCTTCATTGCAGTCTTTTAAAGTCTTGGGTAGAACACCCAGTTATACTACACCTGGACTTCTGTCCTACAGAAACTGTGAGATAATATAGGGGTGTTGTTTTAAGGCAATAAATTGCTGGTAATTTGGTACATGGCAATAGCAAACTAATATGATTTGGGGACCTGAAGGTGGGGTGCTATTATTAAAAAGGTAGGCATAATTATGGACCTGGGCAGTTGACAAGAGGGAAGACGAATTTGAAGACCATCATAGAGTAAGCCTAAATATTCAAGAACAGATTATTAGTAGAAATCTGTACTTTAAGGCCACTACTGGTGGTGGTTTAAAAGGAAGCGATGTATCTCTTATGGGAAAGTGTAGGAAGGGGGATCCTTGTTATGGAGTGACAGATTAGCAAAATTGCCTCCTGAAGTTCCGTGGAAAACAGGACTTTTAATTGATGAAATTGGATGTCTAGCCAAGGGTATTTCCAAGCAAACTGTTGAAGGTGCTGCCTGGTTTCTTCTTGAAGCTTATAATAAGATGCAAGAGAAGATAAACAGGGGGAAGGGCTGGCAAACAAAAATGAACAGAACCAGATAATTTTGGAAATATTAGCTTCCACAGATGGCAAAAGATCCTAAAAGTGAGAAATTGCTCCTGAAAACTTGGCATCAAGGAAAGATAGTATGGGATTGTACAACTTTCTGCTAACCCTTTCAGAAAGATCAAAATATTAGAGTTTTCACTCACACAAAGGATTCTTTCAAGAGATTAAGAAGTAGTTCTCTCAAGATTAAGGCCTTGTCCCTCTGTCATCTCAGCAGGAGCCAAAGTTAGAGAGGGGATTATCTTGAAAAGATTTGTGGATGTGGCTTTTGTCTAATGGAGGAAAATCCATGGAAAACCGACAAAGTTTTTTAGAAAATTATTTAATCAGAAATACTGCCAGCTTGGACTACAAGGGGCAGAGAGAGTAAAAATAGAAAGAAGCTGTTGGTCTCCCCAAATTTTAGCAGGAACCATGCTGATTGAACCATGCTGTGGTAAGCCTATGCTACCTATCATGAACAAAAGGAGAGGTGACTTGGAAGATGGAACTCATTCTGGACCAGAGAACTGAGAGTCAGGAAGAATTATTTCCAGGCACTGAGATTTAATCAAGGAACTCCCATTTCCCCAGCTGCATTTCAGAACTGCCAGGAACCAGTGACTCCTATTTACTTTTAATTTTCCTTTTGGTTGAACCCTAATGCTTGTGGCTTTTATCATATCCATGTGTCTAGCCATTGTATATAGGAATGTTGGGGACACTCAATTTATCTCTTTAGTTTCAGAGATGGAGAGAAATTGTACTCCAGGAGCTGTGCTTGATGGAAGACATCCAAGAGTCTCATTCAAACCTGATTTAGGTGATCTAAGTGATGGAAATTTGGACTTTCAGTTAATGAGACTGAGATATGACTTTGGTTTCTGAGTTGATTTCAATGGGTACAGCTAACCTTTGCCAAGACCAATGTTTCATGGTGGTGTTTGCTGTTTTGGGGGTTGGGGACTTTCCTTAGTTGATCTGTGTGAAATTTTATTTCCTGATTTCCTGCAATTGTTCTCTGTGGGCTTTCCTTTCCTTTTGTTCTTTCTTTTAAAAACAGTATGTACCTTATTATCAGTATGTAGCATAACTGAATTTTTAATCAGTCTAGAAAAATCCAGGTATTTAGCAAGTTTTCTTTGTTCCCTTTGGTGATGAAGAGTGGATATTGAGTCTCCTGATTTTGTGGTTCTCTTTTTTCTTGCAGGACTGTATTTTGCCCCTTTTTTCTTTTATTCTCATTCACCATAGCCAATAGCACTCTTCCTTTCCTTTAGAGAAAGCAGAAAAGCTATACAAGAAAATGTTAGCAGTGGCTATTTCTGTGGGATGGATTTTTATTTTCTTAGCACCTTTTTGCTTACTTTTATGCTTATATATATTGAGAATACATAATTAATGTAATAATTATGGGCTATTCTCTCATGAGATGTCCCAATGCAGAATATTTTATGTATATTATTGTACTTATTCTGTACAGCAATATTCTTTTATAGTCATGCCAATTTCTTTTAAGTTTTAGTTTGCTGAGATAAATGTCAAAATACAATTTGATATTCATAAATCAAAATGAAATGTTGGTGGAAATTCCACAAAAATCTTTCTTGGAGAGGAGATCTTTTTTCCCTTCACCTCCTTCTCCTCTTTCTCTACTGTATTGCTATCTTAATCCTGTAGCTAATATGCTTTGACAACTTTCTATGGACCAGGCACTGAACAAATGAGAAATGCATGATCTCATATAAAGTTTACAAGAGCTGTATAGAATCAATCACCTTAGCATACCTTTGGATAGACAGAAAAATATTTTATGCAACTGGTAGGTAGGGGATCTGCGATTTGAGTACAGGTTTTCTAGGTATCTCCAATCATATTTTTAACCATCAACATTCTGGGTTCATGGCTGTTCTTACCATAATCACCCTGATTTTGTACATGCAGAAAAGGAGACCTCAGAGATGTGATTTATCCAAACAGTAGATGGCGAGGATGAATGGGCTCCCAAGCTATTGAAATAAGAGCTCTTTGCCTGACAGCACAGCTAAAAACAGAACTGTGCAGAAGAAAGTGAATTATGGAAATTAAATGGTTTTGCATGGACTAAGAGGTGTCAATGATTCTTGACTGAACCTAATTTCTTGTCTTATGACTTACAAATACCCCACTTAGTTGATTGTGCCTACGCTGTGTCATTTATCTGCTTGATGGGCCTCTCAGGGGCTGCAAGACCAAAGTATATTCAATTTTGAATTAGAAAAATATTTGATTAGGCTCTGTTTGACATTTCCTCTTCCTTGGTACATTCCAGTCCCGAGTTGCTGTTACCAGACACTTTTATAAAAAGTTTTCCAAGCAGTTCATTCATCTGGGTCCCATTTACCCACCATGCCACAGCCCATTCGTAACAAACAACTTTTTGTCATTCATTGCTGTGACCCCAACATGGCCTGAACAAGACCAAATTGTTTTCAAGATAATGAATCTTTTTCCTCTCCCGGAGACTGATTGAACCACAAGCAATATTTCACTTTTTCTTTCGATGAAAGCCTTGCTTTCTTTTCTTTTTAAAGAAAACATTCCCATATTGCCACTCTAGAAGTGTAAACCTAAAAACACTCTAGCAGAGGGCTGCTGGCTTTGCAGCCGGACCGAGATGGAGATGCACTGTGAAGTTTGACTTCCGCCCAGCCCACTCTGCCACAGCCTTGTCCACAGCCCAGAGAGTCTCGCAGGCTTTCCTGTTTCCTGGTTGTGCCACGGGGTCTATGGCTTCTTTCTGTTGTATATTCTGCTTAGCATTAAGAGACTAACTTCTGAGCAGTGCTAAAGTGCTATTTTGGTCCCAGGTAAGCAGTAGTAAGATTCATTTATTTAATAATGAGACTGAGATGATGTTGACTTGCTTCCCACACTTTAGAAACTACTCTTATTTTTTCATGTTCTTTGAACATCATCAACATTTTCTGTAAAATAGTCCACAAATAGCCAACTGGACTTCAGTTTCAACCTGTTTTTCTTTTAAAACTTTTCTCTAGAGCCCAAAGATAGAAAAATTTTTACCAAAGTTTATAAAGAATCCTGCTAAAATCTCAAATTTGGTTTAATATGAGTAAAAACCTTGCAAGTAATTGTAGAGATCTTATATCAAAGATAAAACAATCTTCTGTTTAATATAATATTGCTATTCAGGTACATATTTAAAAATCTAAAAATAGCCACAAGTCAAACTGAAAACTCTTCAAACAATATTTGTTCCTATAGGTGAAAGACAGGGAAGGATAAATTTATGAAAAAGAAAGGAAAACTAAAGCATAATCTTGAGTTAAAAGTCTTGTAGCCATTAGCCACATATGGCTATTTAATTTCTCATTAATTAAAATAAGTAAAATTAGAAATTCAGTTCCTCCATCACACTAACCCACTATTAATCAAGTGCTCAATAGCCACATGTGGCCAGTGTCAGACACAGCACAGAGAGTGTTTTCTTCATCAGCTAAAGTGCCCTTAGGCAATGCCTTCTGGAGTCAAGTAAAATGACTGGGTTAAAAACTTTGGTGATTGATAAGCAATTTAAAATATACATTTTCACTTACAGAACTATTCAAACCTTTTTAACTTAAAACTTGATTTTCTTTTTCATTACGTTCCTTAGAAAAGCTCACAGAGTTTGCATGAACAGTATTTTCTGTTCCTGGCAGTGTAAACCTAAGTAATTGACACGTTTTGTTGAAATATAGTATCCCTCTAACCCACAAGGCTAAAATAAAAAAAAAATCAAACGACAGTGAACGCTCCAGCCTGGCAATTCAGAGTTCCTTTGTTCTAGAAGCAACATGATAGTCCGTGTCCAGTGTCCATCTTCCTGCTGGATCTTCTGATGGTCAATAGCACACCAGATGCTGAGCACATTGCAAGCATTGCCATTTTGGTGCAAAGCTTAGCATGAGCACTGTTGTTTGTGACGGTGACAGCTGGGCTTCCTTAAATAATTGCCATTGGGCGGATTAAATGTATCTTGTAGCTCCAATATCTGCGTTTCCGCATAAAGACAAGCAGGGAAGAACTGTGCCAGCTGTTGAGAAAATTCCAAAGTCTTCCGGTGAGGTTGTAGACATACTTTATTTGTCAAAATGCACTATAATTTTGTTAAAAGTAAGTAGTTTAGTAGTTATTTGGATTTTCAGTTTCAGTGGTAACAAAATACCTTGATTTCAATTCTTGCGGAACATTGAAACACATTACTTTTGATACAGAATACAAGATATGATAGAATTTTGTCCCTCACACTTCAAAGGTCACACTTTTGAAGACCAAGTATTATTGCAATTTGAGCATTCATTTAGCAATTTCCAGTTTACAGTTATCTTTCTTTTTTCCAAAAGAAACTTTAATATGTATTTTTATTGAAGCATATCATTCATACATGAACACATGTCAACAATAAATATATAGTAAAAGTTGTGAACTTACAAGACAAACATGCATAACACCACACAGGGGCCCCATCCATCCCCCACCACCAACACCATGTGTTGTTGTGATACATTTGATACAAACTATACAAGAGCATCTTCAAAATATTACTACTAACTATGGTTCATATCTTACATTTGGTGTATTTTTCTCACAACCCACCTTGTTTTTCAAAAACAAATCAATTTTCTTGATACATATTAATAAAGCATACAATTTTTCCAAAGCATACAATCAATGGTAGTTGGTATAATCACACAGTTGTGCTTTCATCACTTCAATCATTATTAAAACATTTTCATTATTTCAATACTAATGATAATAAACAAAAAAGCAGACAAACAAGGAAATTCCTCCCCTCTCATTCTCTCTTTTTCCCCTGTTGTACATAGCTTCTATTTTTGGCTGTTTTTGCACAATTATTTATTTGTTTATTAAGCAATTTTATTGAGATATATTCCCATTCCATATGATAAATCTAAAGTGTATAATCAATGGATTTTTTTTAGCTGTTAAGAAGATCTTTATTGTAAAATTATAAATAAAATAGAAAAATAGATGGAAAGAAATTACAATTTTTAAAAGGGAGTGTAAGTCCAGGTTAATTATAATCAGTTATAAGAAATAGTATAGGAACATACATTTATAAATGTAAATAATAATTCTAATATAATAGAAATTAATTATAGCATAATTCTAATTTTTTATTGCAGTTCTAACTATTAGACATAATCTTTAAGAATGAAATAAGTTATTGGTTTAGTTATTTAATTTCTATTTAGACCATAATTCTTTCTGGATAATCGAATTCTTATTTCAGAATGTGAAGACATCTTATTGGAATGAATTATTACAGATAACAATATGCCAACTAATAATTTTATGAGGCAGAAAAACTCAAAATCTTTTCAACAGCAGTCATGCTGTAAGAGATACTAAAGGTAATGCTGCAGCCTGAAAGTGAAAAACAAGGGTGAGAGATTTAGAGAAGAGTTTAGAAATGAAGATTATTAGGAAGGGTAAACTAAAGGATAAGGAGACAGACAACAGAATGGTATGACAACAGAGAATTGCAGGAAAAAATGGATGAAGTAAGTACTGCCTTTACAGTACTAACATTGACTGTTAATGGCTTGAACTCCCTGAAGACACTGACTAATAGAATGGATTAAAAAATATGAGCCATCTTTTCCAGTTTGTCTGACTCACCCAGGACAACTAACACCAGGACAGCATCTCATCCAGGAAGTGAAGATGGACAACCACACACCAAGCAATTGAAAGAGTCCATAACTGCAAGGAAGAGAGTCCCATCCATCAGCCATATGGGATCAAAGTCCCCTCTCATTTAGAGAGGGAGTGGGCATCACCATCCCAGAATCCTCAGGATGGGGAATAAAGTATGGTCTAGAGTGGACTTACTGGTATTCTACTACAGACTTATTGTGATTCTAGCAATGGAAGAAATTATACCATTGATGTGGAGATAGTGGCTACTGAAGGTGCTGAAGTCAAAGAGAGAGAAAAAGAGATGTAATATGGGGGTGTTTTCAGGACTTGGAATTGTCCTAAATGACATTGCAAAGGCAGTACAGACCATTATATATCCTGCCATAACCTGTGGGATTGAGAGGGGGGGAGTGTAAACTACAATGTAAACTATAATTCATGCTTAGTGGCAATGCTCCAAAATGTGTTCATTAAATGCAGTGAAAGCACCACACTAATGAGGGAAGTTGTCTATGTGGGGAAAGGTGGGTGGTGTGGGGAGAGGGACAGTTGGGAAACTTTTATATTTTTTTATGTAACATTTTATGTCATCTAAGTATCTTTTTAAAAATATATTTTAAAAAAATATGAGCTATCTATATATTGTCTGCAAAAGACCTACTTCAGACACAAGGTCACAACCAGGTTAAAAGTGAAAGGTTGGAAAATGGTATTTCATGCAAAAAGTAACCAAAAAAAAAAAAAAAAAAAGAAAAGAAAAGAAAAGAAAAAAGAGCTGGAGTAGACCAGTAGACCAGATAAATGTAAAATACCAATATTATAGTATATGAACAATAATAATAGTCAGTGTAACTGGCAAATTGTTCCTGTGATCAGTATTCTGTTTCTTCATACAAAATAAACACTTGCTTCCAATTGAGGAGGACTGGAGAAGAGATATAGTTTTGAATATAGTTCTTTCTCAACATGATATCTTGGGAAATCTTCAGGGCAAGTCTGAAGAGATGAGACACTTCTACTAATAAGGAAGAAATATTAGCAAATACTGGAGATAATTCAAGAGGCATGAGATGTTAATGTTAGGGCACATCAAGGAAGTTGATTTGATCAAAGAGAAATGCTTTTTCTTATTGTTAGGTAGTGTTTTCCCTTAAAGTGGAGTGTTTCCACCAAAAATGAAATAAATTTGTAAGTTCATTAAGTTTAGAATTTATATTTTTTAAATTGCACAACTCATAAATGATCCCCAACCTAATTTGGTAACTAAATCATTGAGGTTATGATGAAAGCTCACTGGTAACATGGGTATACCAAGAAAAATTTGCAAACATTTTCAGAAGGTTCTTGGTTTCTTTGAGAACCTTCAAGAATCCGTGGACCCCAGGATCAAAAGACCTGAAATAAATCTAAAGAGTCATCACAAATTTTTTAAAGCTTTGCATTTTTCTGACATTTAATAAACTTATTACCCCCTATTAGTGACAAGTCATAAAGGACCTAACTTGTGACCAAATTAAATATTCTTAGAAAAAGACTCATTCTTCTAATGTCACTAAAAAAGTCATAGGTTGGGTACTGAAGAGCAAATAATAAAAAGTTGTAAAAGAAAGGTGACTACAATTAAATTGTATTACCGTGAATATTTGCTTTGCTCATAAACCAAATCGTTATTTTCCCTCCTTTGTAAAAATCTGAATTATTTTTAGCTACAGCCAGTTTTTTATTTTAATAATTGATATAATGAATTATAAATTGATATAGTTGATACTAAAAATATGGATTGTTATTTGGCCAGTGATCCAGAAATATAAAATACATAAAATGATATAGTCAGTTTTCCTCTTTTGCAAATTTCAAATTAGCATGACAGTCTTTTAATATTTTGCAGAAAGAGCTTTCCTATCTAGAATACTTAGATTTTTAAATTTTCAGTGTTTAAGTTCCTTATGACAGAAAGAGCTGTATTATAATTTTTAGTGTGTTTAACTGAAACCTGATATGGCTTCATTGTATTTCTTGAATTATTTCAAAAAAGTTTTTAGATAAAGTTGGTTTTTAAAGTTTATTTCTCAGAACACCAGTCTCATGAAACACTCCAGGAAAAACAGCTTCCACAGTCTAACTTAGTTGAGTATACACACTACTTCTGTTTTTCCAAGATTCTTTGTGCACCTTGTACCGGTTCTGAGATGTCCTAGGGAAACAAATGTTTGACATTATTACAATGTTTCCCAAATTCCTTGGACAATGAGACATGTAACAATAGTATAATAGCTATTATAATATCTTGCAGAGTTAATGATCCTCAAAGCTTATTCTAAAGGGCATGAACCTATAATTTAATTTTTTATTTGCCATTTCCTTTGTAATTCAGGTTGGTTGTGTGGCTTTTTGAAAAACAAACATTGAATTAGGTGTCAATGAAAACTTAATTACACTCTAATTAATTCTGCTGCTAACTTGTAGTGTGCTTTTAAATAAATTATCCAATCCCTCTGAGTCTCAGTATTCCCATTTGTAAATCAAGCATATTATAGAATAGAACCTCTGGTATTAAAATAAAAAACCTCTGATGTCCTGTTATTCCATAATTTATGTTAGCATGTTTTTCAAAGAAAGGAATCTTTAAAGAAATTTTCCTGCACACCTGTATATACCAGAAGACAAGGCACAGTGTTTATTAAAGGGAAATGAAAAGTTCCTGAAATAATATGAAAAATGGCATAAAGCAGTTATTGGTAAAGTAATAAATTTGTTTGCTGCTTATAACAAAACACCTAAATAGCTGTGGCTTTCAAAGGTATAGGTTTGATGTTTTCTTGCATGATAGACTGTGTGGAGACAAAACTTCCAGGGCTGAATCACAAGGTTAAAGTCTGCAATTCCATTGGCTTTTCCTTCCTGTTGGCAAAATGACTGCTGCAGTGCCAGCCATAATATTCAACCTTAAGACATAAAGAGGGAGGTAAAGCAGGAAAGAGCTCTGTAGAAAGCAATGCTTTCCCAATTATCCTAGCAGGCTTATTTTGTGGACAGCTCCTTCACTACCCTGGCACACAGTAAGAACACAGAAATATTTGTCGGATAAATAGATCTTATTAATTCACACAAATACTCTCAGACATCCGCTTGACAAATGTAGGGCTTATTTTTTTTTCCCCTAAGCTGGCCCCAATGATGGGCAAAATCAGGGGTCCTGAGGGTAGAAAAAAAAAAAAAGAAAAAAAAAGAGGGGTGGTAGGTACCTAGTATCTGCCACAGACCATCCTTTTTATGAGGGATATAAGGAGACAAACTACTTTTATTTTGTTTTTTGACAAACTGAGGAATAATGATAAAATGCCAGGGACATTGACTCAGTCTCTTCATCCGGGAAGAATAGAAAGTCTCTATTAGAGATCTGCAATGATTACCAGGTCATAAGGCTGAGGCTCCATTCTGAGCAACTGAGCAAGCTGCCTACGTGTAAGATAGTGCATCTTTCCCCAAGAATAAGTTGTATCACAGTGGGAATGGAGCAGACAAGGACCCTCATCCCTTCCGGGCCATCAGACCCTCCTGCATTCCAAGAAAACCTACCTCCTAGCCTATCATCCCGAAGTCATATACAAGAAGAATTCACTTTCACAGCCCTTTATTGACACAAGGCTGTACTCTCGACCCTAACTCCCTCCCCGTGAACTAACATTTACCTGTCTATTGATGTACTGTATAAATTCACATCTGCACCTTCCACAAGTGGGCTGAAACATTTCTTCAGACCCCTACCATGCTGTTGGGGGGAGCTGAAGTCTGTTCTTCAGACCCCCTCCATTGGGATAGCTTCTCTGCCTATCGTCATACCAGTCTCTGTGTCCCAGTGAGTGCTGTTTTTCTTCAACATTATCAATATCCCTTATTAAATGTCAAACTTCCTTTCTGTCCTTAATGGTTACAAATGATCATAAGTGGTATTAATATGACTTCAGATTTCCTGAGACAACATGGTCAAAATGTCAGAGCATACATTTTTTTTCTCTGAGTTTATAACAAGTTCTGTGTATGAAAAATATTGAATAAACCTAACTGCATATAAGTGAATAAATAAAATGTCATTACAACAAACGCCTTTAGGCACCCACACTGTAATTGGAAATAGTGGTTAACAAATGGAAATGCTTCACATTTGAGGAACACGGGATTTGGAAATGACCAAAAACTCTAACTCAAAATCTCTGAAATGAACAAAGAAGTGAATCATACCTGAAGATATAGGGAAAAGTGGTCTGAAATACCACAGACCTAAATTAATGAATTCTACTTTATAATAATGCATGGTCAGCCTAGCAATTTCCACATATATTTTTCAGCTCAATGAATTTAATCTTTCCAACCACCCGTATGATAACAGCTGTCATCTGCCCCATTTTGCATGTGGTGAGAACTGAGAAGAACGGAAAACTTACTCAATAGTGCATATGCTCAAAAGTCTCCCATTATTGTCATGATTTAAAAATGGGCACGGTGTGAGATGATGGGAAGAATGTAGACCTTTTCCAGTGCCAGCCTCATACTGAAATTATGTTTATTTTTTTCCTATCACAGGGTTGTTCCTCTATGGTAAAATGGCATCCCTTCACTTCAAACTCACCTAGCATTTTCCTGACCTCAGTTTTGTGGCCAGAGTTGCTTTTGGCTTTGGGGCACAAGCTATGGTCAGCCTGGGCTGGCCACCTGGATGACCTTGTTTGGATGGCTTTCAAGGTCATTCCAGCATAACTCCCTGGAACAGTGTCAATTTCTCATCTTTTGAAATTGAATATGATCAATAGGAGTGGATCTAGTATTTCACACCATTTCCTGATTTCAAATTCTGTTTCTTTCCTATTGCATCCTTCTCCAGCCCCTTCAGTACAATCTTCCAGAGATCCTGTTTGTGCCATTTGTTACGAAGAGCAAGGAAGACAGGGATTCCTAAGTCACATGACCTTGAATCATGGGCAAATTTCAGCAGTTCCAGATTGGTCACTGGGATTGAGTAATTATTCAATTAATTAATTAATCCATAATTTATTAGAAACTTATTTTAGCTCAGGCATTTGGCCAACTTTGGACATCACAAAGATGAATAACACCCATCCTTTGCCTTTGAGGAATTTTTATTCTCAATCCACATGAGGATTGCACTATTTTTGCCTTTTTCTGGATGGTTACTGTTTTCTCTTTCCTACTCTAATGACAATTTTATCAACTTGACTGTTAAATATGTTGTGGTCCTGACCAAGTATTCACAGGAATTAACTCCCTTGGCTAGAGACTGGAAACTGTTGAATAAGTGCCATGAACAGTGTGTAATGGAGAGTGCACAATATACTAGCAGATCCCCAGAGCAGAGCAACCTCCCTAACCATTTCAGAAAACCAGTTTCCTAAGAATGCTACTGGATGGATATGATAGAGACACCAAATAAAAACGGTGCTCAGAGATGTATTCACCAAATGTAATGAATGCCTCATGATGATGGAGGAGGTTGTTGTTATGGGCGGAGGAGTGGGGTGAGTGGGGTGGAGGGTATATGGGGACCTCATATTTTTTGAATGTAACAGTAAAAAATAAATAAAGAGAAAAAATTAAAAAAAATATTCCCAGTTTTGTAGGTTACAACTTGTTACTTTCTTGGTTTTGTCAGAGAGAGAGAGAGAATTTAAATTGAGGATTTATATAACATCAGTATTTCTCACTGAGATGTACTGAGCAAAATTTTTGGAAACTAGTAAAGTAAGCCCACCTTTAGTTGCCTGGATAATAAGACAGCTAGGAGGTGTTGTGTGAGTGGGGTAGGGGCTGCTTTAAATGAACGGTCCACAATAAAGCTCAGCTTCCCCAGAACCAGGGCTATTTATCCATCATAAAATGGGCAGCTGGCTTTTCCCTGAAACTAAGTCACTCTCCCAATGCATATTGCATGGTGATAAGTAGCACCTGTACATCCCCATTGTGGAAGCTGTTTACTCAATTTCGCACTATAGAAAGGAAGATTATAGGGAGGGTCAACCAGAGGCCATTTCATGTCAGGTTGGGCTGGTTTCTTCTCCAGGGAGATACCTTATCTTCTGTTCTATGACTGTGGTGCATAGGAGCCCAAATCACATTGTATTGTAATTACAAATTCACTTGTTGACATCCTCCCCAATTTGTAAATTCCACAAGGACAGATATTGTGGTTAAGTGATCTTTGACTTCAAAGTGCCTAGCACAATGTCTGCTATATGGTGAATACCCCATTAAGATTTTTTTTTACATTAAGCTTTAATAAATGGTAAAGGCAATGCACCATTGTTTCAATGTGTGGAGTGTTTAGCACAAACACATCCTGCCAGCTGGGCAAGCTTTGGTAAGATTAATCTCTTGGTAAGTCAGGCTTTTTATGCGCAATAGGTACACTAATAGTAGCTATTTCAAGGTCTTGTTGGATGAATAAATTAGAGAAAAAATGGTTCAAAGAAACCGCCAGAAATCAGTTCAGCATAATGAAGGTGAGGAAGTATTAAGATGAAAATGACATGTGGAAGAGGGAATCAGAGAGGAAAAAGCCATGATCCATTAGATTGACATCCCAAACTTGGACTACCTTGGGACTTACAGTTTTGTAAGCTAATATATTTCCTTATTGTTAAGTCAATTTGAATTGGGTTTTTAATTAATGTCTGTTTAAAGTATTCTGACTCAGTATGTATAGTCAAACTTGTTCATATTTTTAATCCCATTATTATGAAATGAAACTTCCTGTGATTTTAATTTGCATTTCTCTGATACATTGGTGAAAATGGAAACCTTCTCATTCATCAATCACTTATTTTTCAATTTAAACAAATTCCTTCAAAATGATATTGAAATATTGATAATACTTTGCTACATTTCTTTCTCAGTTTTCCATTGGAGAGGGTCCCTCTCTTGACTCTTTTCAAAGGTCCAAGCAGCAACTCAAGATCTGCACCTGCCCCAGGGGTGATTATCACAACATATAATGATTATTTACTTTCTTTAAAAAATTTTAAATTGTTTTCTTTATTAGAGAAGTTGTAGGTTATAGAACAATCATGTTCAAAATACAGGATTCCCACACACCACCCTACCACCTTGCATTGGTGTAGAACATTTGTTATAGTTAACGACACCACATTTTCATAATTGTACTACTAAGTAAAGTACATGGTTTAACTTAGGGTTCACTCTTTGTGTAATGTAGTTCCATGGGATGTTTTCTTTTTTAAATTTATTCTATTTCCATATGTACAATCTAACATTCTTACTTTTAATCATATTCAGATATATATTTCAGTGCTCTTAATTGTTTTCACAAGGTTGTGTTACCATCACCGATCACTACCCTCCATTACCAAAATATTTACATTATTCCAAATAGGAACCCTGTATCTAACTTCCCATTCCCTATCTCCATCCCATCCCCTGGTAATCTAGATTCTGATGCTGAGTTTATTCTGTTTCACAGTAAGTCTTTTTGTATCTGGCTTATGTCACTCAATGTGAGGTCTTCAAGGTTCTTCCATATTGCTGCATGTATCAGGGCTTTATTCTCTTACAGCTGAATAATATTTCATTATATGTATGTACCACATTTTATTTATTCATTCATTGGCTTATGTGACACTTGGGCTAATTCCATCTTTCGGCTGCTAAGTAATGCTGCTACTTACATGGGTGTTTGAATTCCTGCTTTCAATTCTTTGGGGTATACACCTACTAGTAAGATTGTCTGATCCTATGGTAGATTTGTAAGTAAGTTTCTGAGGAACTACCAAACAAAAACAGTGGCTGCACTATTTTACATTGCCACCGGCAATGAATGAGTGTCCCTATTTTTCACATCCTCTCCAATGCTTGTTATTTTCCCTTTTTTTAATAGCAGCAATTCTACTGGGTGTGAAATGGTATTCCATTGTGGTTTTGATTTTCATTTCCTTGATGGCTAATGATGTTGATCATTTTTTCATGCACTTTTTGGCCATTTATATATCTTCTTTGGAGAGAGATCTGTTTAAATCTTTTGCCTATTTTTAAATTGGGTTATTTGTCTTTTTGTTTTTAAGTTAAAGGATTACTTTATATATTCTGGATATTAATCCTTGATCAGATATGTGGTCTTCAAATATTTTCTCCAGTTGTGTGTGCATGTCATCATTTTACTTTTGTGATAAAGTCCTTTGAGGACCAAAAGTTTCTAATTTTGATGGGGCACTATTTATCTATTTTTTCTTTTGTTGCTTGTACTTTGGGTATAAAGTCTAAGAAATCATTGCCTAAAACACTCTGAAGAGGTTTCCCTACGTTTCTTCTAGGAGTTTGATAGCACTAGTTCCTATATTAAAGTCTCTGATCCATATTGAGTTGATTTTTGCATATGGTGTGAGGTAAGGGGTTCTCCTTATTTTTCTTGCAAATGGAGGTCCAGTTTTCCCAGCACAATTTGTTGAAGGGATATTCTTTTACAATTGAGAGATCTTTGCCACCCTGGCAAAAATCAGTTGGCCATAAATATGAGGGTTGATTCCTGAGCTCTTAAATCATTGGTCTATTCATCTGTCCTTGTGCCAGTCCCACACTGTTTTGGTTATTGTGGCTTTGTAATGGATTTTAAGATTGAGAAGTGTGAGTCCTCAAACTTCACTCTTCTTTTTCAAGATGGCTTTAGCTTTTTGGGCCCCTTGTCCTTACACACAAATTTCATGATTGACTATTTCATTTCTGCAAAGAAGAGTGGTAGAATTTTGATTGGGATTGCATTTAATTGATAAATATATAAATTGGATGTTACTGACATCTTAATGATATTTAGTCTTCTAATCCATGAGCAGGGAATGTCCTTCCATTTAGTTAGGTCTTCTTCAATTTCTTTTAGCAATGCTTTGTCGTTTTCTGTGTACCAGTCCTCTACTTCCCTGGTTAGATTTATTCCTAGATATTTTACTCTTTTACTTGTGATAGTGAATAGAATTTTTCCTGATTTCTTATTTTGATTGTTTGTTGCTTGTGTATAGAAACATTACTGATCTTTTGTGTGTTGATCTTTTATCCTGTCCTTTGATGAGCTTGTTTATTAGCTCTAGTAGCTTTGTTGTGGATTTGTCAGGATTTTCTGTATATAGGATCATATAATCTGCAAAATAGGGAAAGTTTTACTTCTTCCTTTCCAATTTGTATGCCTTTTATTTCTTTTTCTTGCCTAAACGAGAATTTCCATTACAATGTTAAATAACAGTGGTGATGGTGGGCATTCTTGTCTTATTCCTGATGCTAAAGGGAAAGCTTTCAGTCTTTCATAATTAAGTAGGATGTGAGCATATATGCACTTTATCATGTGGAAGAAATTCCCTTCTATTCCCAGTGTTCTAAGTGTTTTTTGTCAAGAAAGGGTGCTGTATTTTGTCAAATGCTTTTTCTGCTTCAATTGAGATGGTTATGTGTTTTCTTTTTTAATTTCTTTTATTTTGTTAAGGTGGTCTGTTACACTAATTGATTTTCTTTTGTTGATCCCTTGCGTACCAGGGACAAATCACACTTGATCATGGTATGATTCTTTTAATATGCTTCTGGTTTCAGTTTGCTAGTGTTTGCTGGGGATTTTTGCATCTACATTGATAATAGATATTGGTCTACTGTTTACCTTTCTTATAGTATCTTTATCCTGCTTTCGTATGAGGGTGATGTTGGCCTCATAGACTAAATTAGGGAGTCTTCCCTCCTCTTCAATTTTTTGGAAGAGTTTGAGCAGAATTGGAATTAAGCCTTCTTGGAATGTTTGGTAGAATTATCCTGTGAAGCCATCTGGTCCTGGACTTTTCTTTGTTGTTGTTGTTTTTTTTATTATTGATTCAATCTCTTCACTAATAATTTATAGGTTGAGACCTTCTATTTCTTTTTGAGTCAATGTGGGTAGTTTGTGTATTTCTAAGAATTTGTCCATATCATCTAGGTTGTCTAATTTGTTGGCCTACAGTCATTCAAAGTATCCTCTTATGATTCTTTCATTACTAATGATCCCTCTAATTTCTAATTTTATATCTTTGCATCTTCTCTCTTTTTTCTTTTGTCAGTGTAGGGAAGTGTTTGTCAATTTTATTTTTCTTTTCAAAGAACCAACTTTTGCTTTTGTTAATTCTTTTTATTTTTTCTTTTTCTCAGTTTCATTTATTTCTGCTCTAATCTTTGTTATTTCCTTCAGCTTATTTTGGGGTTAATTTTCTATTATTTTCCTAGTTCCTTACAAGTTTGTAGTTATGTCTTTGATTTTAGCTCTTTTTTCTTTTTTAATATAGGCATTCAGTGTTATAAATTACCCTCTCAGCACCACCTTCATTGCATCCCCTAAATTTTGATATGTTGTATTTTCATTTTCATTTGTCTCTATACTTATTGATGTTCCTTGCAATTTCTTCTTTGACCCTCTGGTTGTTTAAGATAGCATTATTTAACTTCCATCTATTTGTGGGTTCTCCAGATCTCTGCCTGTTATTGATTTCCAGCTTCATCCCATTATGGTCAGAGAAAATGGTTTCTATGATTTCAGTCTTTCTAAATGTATTGGGACTTGTCTTGTGAGCAACCTGTGGCCTATCCTGGAAATAATCCATGTGCATCTTTAAATGTCTACTACTTCTGTCTCTGCCCTGGGAGGGTTGAAACAATGACTGCCACCACCTTTGTCCGGTGGGGTGGAAACAATAGCTGCCCTCAGAGCTGGGCCCCCAGTGATCCAAATTCCCTAAATAAAAGCCGTGCCTATCCCTGGTCTTGGAGAAGAGGATTTTTACATGCTTTTCTGTCATTAGCCAGCTAACCAGGTACTGGAAACCATGTGGCCCCCCACGATAGTGGGGAATGGGCACCAGTAGCCTTTGTATGGAGAGAGCAGTTTACAGTTCTTTACTGTCATTTATCAGCCTTTGCCTCCTTCTCTTCCCTGGATCCTGTATAGCCTTTTTCTGGCTTCTGGAGTTTCAAAACACCTGTTTCAAATAGTTCTTGCCTGTTTAATAGTTGTTGTGTTAGAAGCACCAAGTCCTGGAAAATCCTACTCTGCCATCTTCTCCTGAAGTCTTCCCAATTGCTCAGTTTTGTTCTGTCTTGGCTGAATTTTTTGTTTTATTCTGTGACAATTTTTCTATTTGAGAGTGTATCTATTTTATGGATTTTCATTGATGTGTAGGCATGTACGTATACATATATACATATTATGTTTATTCTATTACATAAGCTGTAGGTTCTTTCTTAAGGCTACATGTTCATAGCTTACTTTTTAAACTCTTTATAATTTGCTGTGATGTTTTAATGTGATGCTGTTCATTTTCTTCAGTTTATTATTACTATTATTATTTTTTTATTTTGAATTTTGGATCTTATTTAAGAAATCTAACCTTTGCTTACTTTATAAAAATTTCTTCTATATATTCTTCTGTTTTAAAGCTTTTTTTCCAATTTTTTCTTTTTTTAAATACACATCTGGAACTTATTTTAGGATATGGTGTTGCTGATGTCATCTTATCGTTGCCATTGGGAACGTCAATTGTGATGTCACCATTACATAAATGAATTCTTTAGTGCATGATTTGTAATGTCTTTGCTATTGAATGCCAAAGATCCATTCATTATCAGATCTATTTCTGTTCTATTGACCTATTCTAGTATCCTTGCATCAGCCTTTTACTGTCTTAACTCATATACATCAAATACATTAAGTAATTTAATGTAGCTTATAAATACAACTTTACATTGGGTAAGTCAGTCACCTCACTTTCTTTTCTCCTTAACTTTTCATTGGCTCTTCTTGAGACACTGTGTGTTAAGTCAGTGTGTGAATTTTTGAGTTGATATATGGATGAATTATGGGAAATTAGCTTCTTTATATTTGACCCTTTTTAGTCATCATATATATTTTTATTTGTTTCATGTGTTTTACAGAAGTTTATGACAGTTTCCTTATAAGTTTCACATATAATTAGCATGTAAGTTTCCTATTGCTGCTGTCACAATTTGTCACAAGCTTAGTGGTTTAAAATAATGCAAACTTATTATCTTACAGCTCTGGAGGTCAGACGTTGGAAACGTCTCCTTGCTAACACTGTGGTGTCAGGAGTGCTGCTTTCTTTCTGGATGCCCCAAGGAGAATCCATTCCTTGCCTTTTCCTGCTTCTAGAGGCCACCAGCATTCCTTGGTTCATGGCCCCTTCCTCCAGCTTCAAGACCAGGAACCTGTAGCTGACTCCTATCTGTGTTTCCACATCCCTGTTTCCCTCTTTTCTTACTCTTATAAGGACCCTTGTGATTGCATTGGGCCTACCTGGGCAATCCCAGAAAAGCTCCTTGTATCAAGGTCAGCTGATTAGTTACTCTCATTTCATCTACAATCTTGATTCTCTTTTGCCAGGTAAATTAACATATTCACATGTTCCAGGGAATAGGATGTGAAAACCTTTGGGGGCCATTCCTACCACAAGGGGTTAGATTTTTTTTTGAAAATAAACTTATTTATGAAGTATACTATAAGCAGAAAAATTTTCAAATAAGTCTATAGCTTGATAAAATATAACAAATTGAACAGACCCGTATATCAGTAACCAAATCAAGAAATGAAATATTAACACCTCAACTTTCCCCTCCATTTCCCTTGCCCAGTACAATCTTCTCTCTCCCTAAAATTAATCAGTACCTTGAATTATAGCACCACAGATTTAGTTTTGACTGTTGTTGAACTTCCTAAAAAGTATGTAAAAGTATGCATTGTTTTACCTTTTTTTCTTTTGCTTATCTTTATGATTGTGAGATAGATGTTAATTCGCATAGCTTTTATGTGGCACTTTTTTAGTGCCATATAGTATTCAACTCTATAAATATAACACATTTCCAAAATCTATACTTCTGTTGATGAACATCTGAGTTATCTACGCTGTTTGACTATTGTGAAAATTGCTTCTTAAGAACATTCTTTATACACAAATAAAAGATATTTACTTAGAACTGAAATTGCTGAGTTTTAGTGTCTTCAATAGACCTGAAATAGACAAGCCAAACAATTTTTCCAAACTGGTTGTACCCATTGTACCTCCCACTTGCAATTCATGGAAACTCTAGTTACTTCCTATGGTTATGAACAATTGGGATTTCTGCATTTTATTTTAGTCATTCTGGTGGGAGTACAGAGCAGAACTTTGTTATGGTATCAACTTTAATTTTCTTGTTGATTAGTGAGATAGAGCATGTTTTCATATGCATAGTGACACTTAGCAATCCACGGCCCCTTAGCTAGGCCCAGGAGGAAGTGTTAGTTGATGTGATGTTTCAAGTCAACAGATCTCACTTGTAGTGAAGAATATCCCGGGCCTGGCATCATTGATGCAGTACACCACATCAAACTAACACTTCCTCCTGGGCCTAGCTAGACCTGCTCCAGCAAGCAGAAAAGGGCCAGGGAGGGGGTAGTGGTATGGATATCAGGTTTCAAGTCCTGTATCAGCACAGAACTTGAAGTCCTGAAAGGTAAGGAATATTAGCCATACGAGGCAAAAAAGGGAAATGGATGAGAAAATGATGATTTGCAAATATTTTCCCCCATCTGGTTTGGTTTATTTTTCTACCCACATAACATTGTCTTCCAAAGAGCATAAATTTTTAATTTTGATAAAGTATAATTTATTAGTATTTTTCTTTTATGGCTAAGGTTCTGATGTTATAGCTAAAGTTCCTCTCAAAATCAAGGTTACTCAGATTTTATCCTGTTTTCTTCTAGAAGATTTACAGTTTTAGGTCTTACAATTACTTTGATGATTCATGTTTAGCTACTTTTTGTATTAAGTGTATGTGTTGATGTTCTTTTTTTTGTTTGTTAGTCTTTGCATATGAATGCCCAATTACTCTGGCACCATTTGTTTAAAAATCTCTATTTTCTCAATTGAATTGTATTTTCCCCCTTGCCAAAAATAAATTGACTTTATTTGTGTGGGTCTATTTATGGACTCTCTTCCATTCGATTTATCTATTTGTTTGTCCTGTTGCCAATAGTTGTCTTTTTTTTTTCACTGCAGCTTTATTATAATTCTTGCATTTGCATAGTGTGCATTTACTAATTGTTTTCTTCTTTTTTCGAATTATTTTGTCTACTCTAGTCTCTTTGCCTTTCCTTATACGTTACAACATTAGTTTGTGGATGTCTACAAAAGTGCTTGCTGTAATTTTGATAGGGATTGAACTGCATCTATAGATTAAATGGGGGGAGGAAGAGCTATATCTTTAACAATACAGAATATCCCTATCCCTGATTGTAGTATAACCTACCATTTATTTATTTATTGCAGATTTCTTTGACTGGTGTTTTACAGATTTAAACATAGAGATTTTGTTTAGATTTTTAGAGTTTTACTAAATACTTCATTTTTTGGTGCTATTATAAATGTTACTTTTTTTTTTTTTTTGTAATTCAAATTCCAAATGTTCAGGTAAGGGCCTTCCAGAGTGGCATATCTACAACCATCCCAAATCTATTCCTTTGTAAAAGTAATGAAAAAATATTAAAATCATCTTTTTTCCAGGACTTTGGGAAAAAACCAAAGGCTTACAACAACTAGAGGAACTTTTATTCAAGAAAAATGTTTGAATCAAGCTAAGAACAACCAGACATATGACACATTAACTTGTCCTAGTTCTGATTCCCCTCTACAAGCTCCATGGTAGTCTTGAAAGCAGAAAGCCTCAGAGATAGGGTGTCTATGAAAACCAGCTGCCCAGCCACCACTGGACAGGGCAGAATGAGTTTGAAGCTCTCCTAAAGGAACCATCTCAGAGAATTATCACTGTTTACCTGTCTGGCAGCAACCTGAAAAGTGTTTATTTGACCTGACTCTGTGCAAATTGCCCTATCCCCAAAGTATTTGTCTAAAACAATTAGTGATGATAGTTTAAGTTTGCTCTTGCCTGAGTCAGCAATACATGTTGGGGCTAATAAGAGGTTGACCAAAATATTTAAAAGGAAAAACTGCAGAATTAGATGTCCTTAAGCATGTTGTGAAAAGTTCCAACATGTTATTTGGAATCCAGAAGGCTGCACAAGTATAGAAAACTATAGTAATGCCCAAGAAATACCAGAAAAACCTTATTCTCTCACCTCTGACTGGCCTTGAGATTTCATGCAGGCAGGAAGTGAAAGCTAAGGCAGAGTGGAAAGTGCCTGCCAAAGCATTAAAGGTGTATCCCAGTGCACACACAGAATGCTCAACAAAGACTGGGAGATGTGTTGCTTCCAGAATTTTCAAGAAATCCCTGTCCAATCAGTAGCTGACCACTAAGCTAATTTAGCAGAGACTTTAGCGTTTACAGATGACAAAGATTGTAGACTTTATAGAAAGAACCCAAGAATGTAATCAAACAAACAAACAACAACAGCACAGCATCAATAACAGCAAAAACAACAAACTCTGGGGAGGATATTCTTTCCATGTTTTATCATGTCATATTATATGGGGGGAGGGATAATAAGGAATGACTGCTAATAGATTGGGGTTTCTTTTGGGGGTGAAGAGAAATTTAGATAGTGTTAATGATTGCAAAAACTATGTGAATATCCTAAAAACACTGAACTGTACACTGAAAAAGACTAAATTTTATGGTATTTGAATTATACCTCAATAAAGCTGTTATTAAAATAACAAGGCTAAGCAAAACAAAACTACAATATTTTCTGATTTAATTACACAAGGAACATTTTTTCAATTTTTCAATTTTGGTAGTTTGGAATAAAATTGCTATTGTATTTTGATGTGCCATCCTATGACTTTGCTAAACTCTATTATTAGTTCCAGGAGTGTTTTAGCAGATCACTTAGGATTTATGACAATGGCAATCATATCATCCATGAATCAAGACAGTTTTAGTATTTTCTTTGCCAACTGTATGTCATTATTTCTTTTTCTTTCCTTATCATGTTAGTTAGGAATTTCAGTAAGATGTTGACTATGATTGGTGAGAATGGATTTCCTTGTTTTTTTCCTGTTCTTGGGGGGAAAACTTTCTCACCAATTAAGTATAATGTTACATGTTATTTTTTTGTGTACATATGGTTTATTAGAATAAAGAAGTATCCTTCTATTCCCTGTTTGCTGAGATTTTTATAATTAATGGATGTTGAATTTTGTTGATTGAATTTCTCTTTTTATTGAGAAGATCAAGTTTTGTTTTTTTTCCTTATTTAATCTGCTAATAAGTCTTCTAAATTTTATACCATACTTGTACTATCTGAGATGAGTATCGGTGAGCTATTACCTTTTTGTATATTATTAGATTAAACTTGGCAATATATAGATGAGGATTTTGGAATCTACATTTATAGGGATATTGACTTTCTCTTGTTTGGTATTAGGGAATTCAGGTAAAATAAAATGAGTTTGAAAATGTTCTCTCCTCTTATATTTTCTGCTAAAGAATGTGTAGAATTGGTATTATTTCTTCCTTACATTTGATAGAAATCAGCAGTAACAACACCTTAGCCTGGTGTATTCTTATCAGAAGGTTTTAAACTCAATATCAGTGTTATTAATAGATGTAGCAATTTGTTATTATTTATGAATTCTAAAAATAGATATTGAATTATGTTTGTAAACTGGTCTGTTTCTCTGGCTGTATTAGGTTGTATTAACTTTAGAGGTTCCACTTCTATTTGATTAAATTATGATTAAGGCTTTGATTGGGCCACATCAGTAGGGTGTTGAGTCCCTGACCTCTTGGTGGGTGGGCACTCATAGAGAAAATGACAAGGCAGAGAAGTTAGTTTGAGTCTTGGATGCTGGAACCCTGGGAAGTAAACACACAGAAGAAAAACAGAGGAATAGAGATGGCTTCATAGATAAGGCTGAGATCCTAGGAAGGGAAGTGTCCTTTCACTTGATAGTTTATAGCTGGCCTTGTGGAGAGAGCAGAGCAGCTGAGCCTGGAGTGAAAAGAGTCTGGGAGAGAGAGACAAGAATTATCCCAACCTACAGCTGATGTTGGAAGCAACTGGGACCATAAGTCTTAAAAGGAAGAGGGAACCTGAACCCTTGCAGACATCAGCAAATCTTGTTCCAACACATGGCAACAGACTTTGGTGAGGGAAGTAACTTTACACGTTATGGCCTGGTAACTGTAAGCTTCTACCCCAAATATACCCCTTTATAAAAGCCAACAGATTTCTGGTATTTCACAGCAACACCACTTTGGCTGACTAATACAATAGATATCAAAATTTTCAGGTTATTTCTTTCTTGAGAAAATTTTGATATTCTGTCTTTCAACGTAACTTTGTACCTAAGTTGTTTTATCCATGGGTGCATAGTTATGTGAGTATTAACTGACTATATTTTTACTCTCTGTGGGATTAGTTGTGCTGCCTACCTTCATTATCACTACTGTTAATTTGTGACTTCTTTTTCTTGTTTAGTTTGGTAGATATTTTTATTTTACTCCTATTTCAAAGACTCTTATTTTAGTTCATTTGGTTTTCTACATTGTTTTTCTGTATTGTGTAATTGAATTTTTGTGTAATCTTTATTATTCTCTTCCTTCAGCTTAATTAGGTTTAATGTGCTCTTCTTACTGTGTTCCTAGAGTTGGCAATTTTTATTTTTGTACTGAATAACCTTTTAACTCTTATTATATCTTATTACATCTAACAACTTGAAATTTTTCATTTATTTTTTAATGAGATAAAATCCACACAACCAGAATTCACCATTTTAGCCATTTAAAAATGCACAATTCCCTTGTTTTTAGTATTTTCACAAAGTTGTACAATGATCACCAATATCTAATTTTGGAATATTTACATCATCCCAAAAGAAACTCTGTGTGTCCCATTCCTTCATCCCATCATATCTTGGCAACCAGTAATCTACTTTTACTCTCTATGCATTTGTCCATTCTGAACATTTCCTGTAAGTGGTGCCAAACAATATGTGACCTTTTGTGTCAGACTTCTTTCCTTTGGCATAACATTTTCAAGGTTTGTGATGCTTTCATGTGACAACTGGACTAGGTTATGTTGTTCACTTGTTTGGTCAAATACTGCCCTATATTTTGCTGAGGAGGTATTTTGTAGATGGGACTGAATATTTATAATCAGTTGACATTAAAGGGATTTTACACTCAGTAATATGAATTGATCTCATCAAGTCAGTTGAAGATCTTAAGAGCAAAGAAATGAAGAAAGAAGTAATTCTCCCCCGTGACAGCAATATTAACTCCACTTGGAATTTCCAGCTTGCTGGCCTCCCCTACATATTTTGGACTCAAGGCCACAACATCAATCAAAGATGATAATACAAAGCCATGAATATCAGGAGTCAGGGATCACTGGGGCCCATTATAGAGGCTGCCTCTCATACCAGTTTAGACCTTGTCACTGAGTTCCATATTTTTTAATGGTCCTTTTTATATTTAGAGTTTTCTATATGTTTCTTTTTGTATATTTTCTATAGGATACTGGAGAAGTTCTGATTATCTTCCAGTCAGAAAAAAACCTGATTTTTTTTTGTTCTTTCTACTGTTAAATCTATCTAAGAAATTCTTAATTTCAGACACTGTATATCTTCATTCCTAGAATTATCTTTTTATTTTTATATATTATAATTCTCAATAGAAATTTTCCATCTTTTCACTTATTTTGTCCACTGTTTCCTTGATTTTCTTAAACACATTAAATATAACTATTATAAAGTATTAGCTAGTAAATCTTGACAATCTGGATACCCTATAGGTCTGTTTATATTATCTGCTTTTCCCCTCAGCTGTAGGTTATGTGGTCTTGTCTTTCAGAGTCAATATTGATTTTTTTTGAGTGCTATCTATTATGTACTTTTTAAAATGTAGAGCCTCCAGATAATGGTATATTCCTCTAAAGTGGTTTACCCTTCTCTTTCTTGAACAAGTGGTGAATGATCGTTATAATCCAATTGGAGATTATGCTTTGGTCAGTTTGGTCAAAGACCTGGTAAAGTTCTGTCACCACTTGTCTTCCAGGTCTTTAACTAAGCATTGTGAATTCAATGGGGCCTTTATCCCTAGAGGTTTCAAATTACAATTTTTGTCTGTCATGACTGTTGAAAAACTCTTCTACCTCTTTTTCTTATGCAGAAGTTTTCTGGTGAGGTTTTCAGGTTTCCACTCAACAAGGTCCCTGTGTTTCATATCTGAACTGAGAAGCAAATCTGCACAAAATACAGGAGGGTGGATAATGATGTATGGTGGGCCACAGTGCCAAACGTGGCAGCTACTAAGCAGCTAGATTGATGTTTTAAAATATGTGGTAGATCATGTCTTTCTCCTATGCAACACCTTCTAATCACTTAGTAGAAAAACCAAAATACTGACCATGCTTTAAAAGATCTTGCATGCTTTGACTCCTGACTGACTCCCTAAATAATTTCCTCCTGCCACTCATTAAGCTCCATCCCTGCTGGCCTCCTGCTTTGAACAGGCCAAGCAAGTCTCATCTTAGAACCTTGTATGGTTGAGACAGTCTTTCTTTGAGGGTCACATAGGTTTCTATTCAAAATTTACTCCATACAACAGGCCTCCCTGCCCATTCCCAAGTTCTCTATGCCTCTAGCCTTACCCTGCTTTACTTTTCTTCCTGGTGCTTATATGTCATGATGCCAGAAATTTGTTTGTTTACCTTACTTGAATGTAACCTCCATCACATTGGGAGATGCTCTGCCAGCACTATCTCCTCAGACGTTGACCAGTGATTAGTACATGGCAGGTGAACTGTTAATTAATTAATTATTTTTTGAATAAATGAAAAACACAGATTTCTACTATAAAGCCATGACTGAGGAAATAAACCCCAATTATGCATATGGAAATGGGGGAGAGTTCAAAAAAGAGGCAGACTTTGAGCTATGCAAGCCTAATTAGGAGTCTAGGGAAAGGGGAGGAAAGAACATTCTAGACAAAGGAAAAAAGCTATAAAAGGAAACAGACACAGGAAAGGGCCCAGTATTTTGCTTATGATTCCCACAAAATCTGTTAAAATGCTGAGAACAAAGGGATATGTGCGAATTACTGACAGACTAAAAAATAAGAGTCCAAATAAATGAATACTCTTTAAAAGAAAATCCCTTCAAGAGTAGATCTAGGAGCATTTCAAGATCTTTCTTAACATTTTTATTTCTAAGCTTTAAGAGAGAAAAGTTGTTTTTTAAAACTTTGTTAGTAATTTTACTTTACGTGAGTGTTGTTGCCATCGGGGAGTATTTATAGAAATTCACATAAATTAAAAGGCCTAAAAGAATATGGAAGAAATGGAACATAGAATTGCCAGTAAAAATTTGAAGTTACCACAAGATTCTATGTGTCCAGGATATCCAACAATGGGAAAGAAGGCCAGGAGTGAAGGAAACAGAGCCTTTGGGATGGGCGATGGTGAGGAAGGTGGGAGGGGCCATTCTGGCTCCATTTGGTCTGGAATCACCATCAGGACATGAGTAAGGGTCTCTGGGAATTTTCTGGGTCAAAATTCACAGAAGGAGTTATAGGTGAAGAAAAACTGTAGCCACAATATTTAAAGGAAAGTTTTTCATGGTTCAAAGCTGAAGGTTTAATAATGTTCAAACTTACAAGTAATATTAATAATAGCCTATGAGATGAAGCTGGAAGGTAGCTTTTGTGATAAAAATATTATCTGAAATTGCTGAACAACACAACTTTTGCTATTGCACATGTAGGTTATGACACTTTGCAATAATAACTCACAAGAAATTTATTTAACAGTTTTTATTCTTATACCTTTTTGAACTGCTTGCCTTCCAATTCTTATCAGAGACTTGCATGAGGAGGTTGATGTTTGAGAAAGATAAGGGCAGGGGCAGGTCAGCATTCTTTCCTCCGTGTGTCCTAGGGTACATTTTTCTGCCTTTGGAATTTCCTTTGTTAGACTCCCCCATAGCCCTAATTTAGACAATGCTAGCCCCATTCCTGTGAGTATTATGGAAAACCTCAGCTTTCTTGAAAGTTAATGTGGGAGAAAGTCACATCTCTACATTTCTACACAATTGCTATCAAAGACATTGGTCACAGAAGAGAATGTTCTGGAGCAGGGTGCCAATATTTTACTGAATTTTGTATTTATGATAAGCATAAGGGGAAGAGAATGAGGTTTTAACATCACAGATCTATGTTTGAATTTCAGTTCTGGCACTTACAAGGTGTGTAATTTTTAGTAATTGTATGTAGTCTCTCTTGGACTCAGTGTTTCATTTGTAAAATGGCAATGCTCTGATAAGGTTAAAGGGAGTTTCTGTCTGGAGTTTGCAAGTTACATTTTTTAAAATCACAACTCTCTTTACAGTACATTACCAGGATATCTTTGATCTTGGCTTAAAGGTTGACCTGCTAAATTTTATCAGACAAAGAAGTTCATTTTTTTAATTTTAAAGAAGTTTTAGATTACATAAATGATACATAAAAAATATAGGGGGATTCCCATATACTCCACTCTCTCCCCCTTCCACACTTTTCCCCATTAACAACATCTTTCATTAGTGTGGTGTTAAAATTGATGAACCCATACTGAAGCCTTGCTGCTAACCATGGCCAATAGTTTTCATTATGGTTTACACCTTACACCTCACATTTTTATAAGTTTTGACAAAATGTGTAATGACCTGTATTCATCATGGCAATGTCATGCAAAACAATTCCAATGTCCCAAAAATGTCCCATGTTCCACCTACTTTTTCCTCTCCCTCCCCTTATAACTTCAGTGGCCACTGCCTTTATATCAATGTTACAAATTCTTCCACTGCTAAAATAATAATAAGTTTACTTTAGTCCACAGTGGCATTCCCCCCCTTAAGTTTGTTCATTCCTCGGTCTTGAGGATTTAAGGATGGTGAGGTCCACTCTTTCTGATTGAGAGGGGCTTAGATCCCACAGGGCAGATGGATGGAACTGTTTTGCTTGCAGTTGTCGATACTCTGTTTTGGGTGGATGGGCATTATTCATCATCATCCTTTTATTAGTTGTCCTGGGCAAGTCTGGTGAACTGTAAGATGAGTAAGTCTTGCAACACTGCTGAGATTCAGGACTCATCCTGCTTATGAACAGACCTAAGATTTAAGTCTCTGGTACATTTATATGTAATGAAGATAATACTAATTGTAGGTAGACAATGAAGTTATGTAAATCTTGACTTTTCACCCTTGCTTCTAATTCACTCAGAAATAAATGTAATGATTGGTAAGATTCTCAGTTTGTTTATGGTAATTATATTAATATACATTGGGTGTATGTTATTTCTTCTGCATCTTATTTTAAATTCCTGTATAGTAAATATACATGCTCTTTGTAATCCTTCTAAATGTAGTCAGAGTATACATATGAATGACAAATATTTTTCATAAGCAACTTAGATCGTGAATGTTAAACATTTATCGAATGAAATATATTAACAATAACCAATACACATATTCACTTGGGAAATCCTGAAAATATGTTCTGCTTTGAATTAATAAATATATTCTGGTTTTAAATGGCATGATTACCAGAATGGATTAGTTTGGAAGTAGAGGTTATAGAGCTAGAAGGGGACTTTTATTTATTTTTTTACAGTTGAATATATATATATATATATATATATGTGTGTGTGTGTGTATATATTTATTTATTTATTTATGTTTTATTTTTTTAATTTTTTTCCTTCTTTATTTTTTTTAAATGTTGCAGTAAAAACATATGAGGTCCCAATATACTCCCCACCCCACCCCACCCCACTCCTCCCACATCAACAACCTCTTTCATCATTGTGTCACATTCATTGCATTTGGTGAACACATTTTGGAGCACTGCTGCACTGCATGGATAATGGTTTACATTGTAGTTTACACTCTCCTCCAGTCCACCCAGTGGGCCATGGCAGGACATACAATGTCCAGCATCTGTCCCTGCAGTACCACCCAGGACAACTCCAAGTCCTGAAAATGCCCCCACATCATATCTGTTCTTCCCTCTCCATACCCTCAGCAGCTACCACTTTCTCCACATCAATGCTACAATTTCTTCCATTATTAATAGTTCCATAGTAGAATATCAGTAAGTTCACTTGAACCCATAGTCTATTCCTCCATCCTGTGGACACTGGGATGGTTATGTCCCCTCCATCTCTATATTGAGAGGGGGCTTAGATTCCACATGGATGATGAATGCAATTATCCTGTTTGCAGTTGTAGGTACTCTTGGCTCTCTGGTATGGTGGCTGACTTTCAACTCCCTGTTAGCTGGCCAGGGTAAGTCCAATAAACCAGATGATAGGAGTTGCAAGTCTGCTGAGGCTCAGGGCCTGACTGGCACATGGACAGTCCAGAGATTCAGGTCTCCTGAGTATACACCAACCCCAGCACCAACCACAGGTCAGTAAAAGTGACAGAAGAGGCATGTGTAGAAAGGTCATATCTGAGTCCACTCCATCACACTCAGGAACACAAACTCCAAAGTAGGGCCAGCTGACATGGCACTGAACTCCAGAGCCATCTGCCATGACTGTAGAACCTGTGGGTCTCTGTAGCTCTCAGGAAAACCAGTACCTGGGCTTCTATCTACTTTGATTGTCTCTGGGACTTTTTTGAGACATGTATAAGCATTACCCCTCTGATCACCTGACTCTTTTTTGGAGACTCATAGTCATATAAACTCATTTGTCCTTTCCATTTCCCCCTTTTATCTAAAGTCATAAAGCAGTTTTTAACTCCTGATATTACATGTAGGCTGAGATATTCTGCTGGTCTGAGTTGACCCTTTTATTCAAGGTCTTTTTCTAGTTACATCATCAGCTGGTGTTTGGTAGTAATCCCTCAGCACCAGGGAGGCTCATCCCTAGGAGTCATGTCCCATGCTGAAGGGGAGGTAATGCATTTACATGCTGAGTTTGGCTTAGAGAGTAGCCATATTTGAGCAACATGGAGGCTCTCAGGAGGTAACTCTTGGGCACCCTGCAGCTCTAGGCCTAGTTCATATTTCAGGTGCACAGGCTCATAATCATAGCCATCAGTATCAAGGGCTCATTGTTGCACCATCTCTCTTTATTGATCTTTGCCATTGCACTTGGGAAATTGTTGCTGTTCCATTGGGGAATGTGATGGAGCTCCCCTGGCTAGGAACTCAACATTCCCACAGTTGTTGTTCTTAACTGAAATCACTATGAAAATATCCAAACAGTTTTATGTACCCTGTATACATGCCCTGGAGAATTCCCTCCTAACCATGTGCCCCCTATCAATAACACCCCACACCCCTGTTCTTTCCCTGCCATAATTGAAACTCTCTGTGGTCTGAAACTTCTTTAAAAATGAAGCCTAATATATTGTCAGCTTCCATTAATAGTAAAATGGAACATAATAATGAGTTGAAAGGTTAGATATAGAATACATACTAATTTAGAAAAATTAAATAAAGTAAAAATATTTGGGGTATCAAAAATGAAAAAATGAAAAAGCTTTGTTTCTGACGTTTTGCCTTTCATCACTGCCATAGTTGTTGCCCTGTATGTACAGTAGCAAGGCATTTTAGAAAGGGACTTTTAAATCATTGAGTAGAGCACAACAATTTTGCAGATGGGAATCTGAAACCAGTAAAGTGAGATGATATACCCAGCTGGTTGCAGGAGTGTTACTAGAAGACCCAGAGCTTTTCTGTTGCCCACTATTTTGTCTACATTGGATCTTCCTTTATTTACATCTAGAAGGTGTCCTGATTATTTACTATAGCATATCAAACAACTCTAAAACTTAGTGGTGCAAAACAGGAATCTTTCTCTAAAACTCAGATATTGTAGGTCAGATTTTGAATGTGGCATCACATGCTTGACTGGTCTCAATCCATGATGACTTGGACCACTGCTGCAAGACTCAATAGCTAAGACTGACTTGAGGTACCTGTGGCTTGAACTATCCAGGGAATTCCTCTCTCAATTACCTGGATATTGGATGGGGTAACTCAAAAGTTTGGCTCAGCTGGGAGTCTCAGTTGCATTGCCTGCAGGTGGCTTCCCCATATGCCTTGTGCACCCAGTATGGTGGTCTTAGGTAGTCAGACTCCTTGCCTGATGATTCAGTTCTCCAAGAGCAAGTTTTCCACCAAACAAGGCAGAGCTGCATGGCCTTTAGTAGCTCAGCCTTGGAAATCACAGAGTGTCACTTCTACCATACTCCTAGGGTCACATAAATCCCAAGCTCTCCCAGATACAATGAGACAGGACATAGACTCCACTGACCAATGTTGGAGGAATGTCATATCTTAAAATTGCCACAAGTATTTACTGATAACATTTTATGGGTAAGACAATAGGCTAAGTCTTGATGATATGGAAATGAAGGCATGTACTCTGTTTTACAAAGGACTAAAAGAAAGCAAAGGACACACTACCCAAATTTATCTAATTATAAAACTGTAACAATTAATAGTTTAACTTTGCTTCAGGGAAAACATAAGAATCAAAGAACTAGAATACAGAATATAGAAAAAGACCAAAAACTGGGGTGGAATTTTGATAAATGACAACAGTGTCATGATAGATAATTGTTGAATGGAGACTACATTATATGGAGCCAAGAAATATATTTCTATATAGAATAAATGGAGTCTTACCTCCTCTTATAGAAAAATTAACTCCAGATGGATTAAGAATTTATATGTCAAAAGCAAAGTTTTAAAACTGGTAGAAGGAATGTAGATGAAAATCATTTCAACCATGAGGTTAGGAAGGATTTCCTATAAAAGATAAGAAACATGAGAGTTTACTCAACTACATTGAGATTAAAAACATCTGTTTATTGTAAATTATTTTAGAGAAAGTAAAAAAAAAAAAAACTAAACTAAAAATACGAAGAAGATACGGATAATTCATATAACTATAATAAGACCAGTGTCAAATATGTATAGAACATGCACAAATAAATAGAGAGAAAGACAAACCATCCAATAGAAAAATGGACCAAAGTCACAGATAACTTTTCACTGAAGAGGAAAACATGAACAGTGTTTTTAAAAAGCAGTTTAATTTAAATATATTCACATACCATATAACCTATCCAAAATGTTCAATCAATGGCTTTTAGTATATTCAGTTTTGCCTTCATCACCAAAATCAATTTTAGAACATTTTCATTACTCCAAATAGAAAAACTCCATGTCCCTTAGCAGTCACATTTCAGTCCCTCTCTCCTTCCCTTATCCTACATAACCACTAATCTATTTCTGTCTCTATAGATTTATATATAAGTACATTTTTATATAAGTGGAATCATACACTATGTAGTACTTTGTGTATCATTTCTTTACTTAGTATAATATATTAAAATCATATAAAATTCTTAGTATTATTTCTTAATTAGAAAAGCCATGTGAAAAATACAGCACTCCCATCTTTCCCCTTACGGTTGGCACTTAGTATTAGTAGGGGACCTTTGCTATACTTGATGAAAGAATATTAAAATAGTACTATTAACTATAGCCCATAGTTTACATTCAATGCAGTTTTACCATATATCATCCTATTTTAACACCATTTATTAGTATCATACACTTGTTACAATTCATGAAAGAACAATTTTATACTTGTACTCTGTTTTTCTATATAATAAACTATATAGAAGTGTTTTTGATTGCATAAAAGTTACATAAAAAATATGGGGAGGACAACCAGCAAGATGGTGGTAGAGTAAGGTGCTCTAAGAGTAAGCTCCTACTACAGGGCAATTAGTAAACACCCAGAGCTATCTCAAACACCTGTTTGGGGACTCCAGGAAACCAGAAGAGCATTCTGCCACATCCTTGAAAGAATGGAAGGAGATGACTGCCCATCTGCAGAGAAGATTCATAAGTAGAGCACTTCATGCCATGGAGGCTGGTGGTGCCCATCCTCCACTGAGCCACAAGTCACTGCAGGAGCTATTCTGTGGCTGGAATTGGAAGCTCCAATCCCAAAAATGGAGGAGGAAGAGATGGTTGCACACCAATTTCAGCTACTGATTAAGAAATTCAGCTGGCTAAAGTATAACCCTAAGAACAACTAAAGTTCGAACTTGTCGAAATTGGAAAGAGGCTGGTAGCTGCTGTTTTGACTCTTCCCCCAGCATGAGGGGAAGTCAAATTGACTGAAAATCACAGTGGTGATAGGGACAGATTTCTTTCACCCAGATCAGCCTGCAGCCCTAGCCTAGTCTTCAGCCTCACCTCTGGCAGGGAGGAAGCTGTCGGGCCCTGCACCAGCCCATCCAGGTAACTGCAGGTACATTTGACTGGCACAGACTGAATAATCAGAAGTCTACCAGGGCAACTATGGTCATCTTGGACCTACACTGCATAGATTACTGCCCACACCTGCAGTTCCATTCCCACCCCAAGCAGGGCAGAAAGGGGTGCAAAGCTTCATCAGTCTTTCTGGGAAACTACAGCCTAGGCCTGCATACACTTGGATTATTCCACACAGTTGTTACTATGTCCATATCCCTGGCAAAGGAGAAAGTTTGAAGAAGCTTCATCGGTCCCTGGGGCAATGAGGGCAGCTTGAACCATCACAGCTTATATTACCAATAATGTCCTTGGCTCCTACTACACAACCAGCAAGGGAGAAAGGGCAGGAAGCCCTAAACTAAAGAGAAAAACTGCACCCAGGTTAAATACCCTAGTAAGCCAGATTCCAAGACACCAACAAAAAATTACAATCCACACTAAGAAACAGTAAGATATGACCCAGCTAAAGGAACAAGATAAGTCTCCAGATGACATAAAGGAGTTGAGACAATTAATTATAGGTGTTCAGACAAATCTCCTTAATAAATTCAATGAGATGGCTAAAGAGATTAAGGATATTAAGTAGACATTGTATGAGCAAAAAGAAGAATTTGAAAGCATACATAGAAAAATAGCAGATCTTATGGGAATGAAAGGAGCAAACAATGAAATTAAAATACATTGGAATCATGTAATAGCAGATTTGAGGAGGCAGAAGAAAAGATTGGTGAGCTTGAAGAAATGACCTTTGAAAATGAGCACACAAAAGAACAGGTGAGGAAAGAATGAAAAAAAAAAATTGAACAAATTCTCAGGAAACTAAATGACAGCAAGAAACATGCGAACATGTGTCATGGGTGTTCCAGAAAGAGAAGAGAAGGGAAAAGAGGCAAAAGGAATATTTGAAGAAATAATGGTAGAAAATTTCCCAACCCTATTGAAGGACATAGGTATCCATGTCCAAGAAGCACAATGTACTCTCATCTGAAAAAATCTGAATAGGCCAACTCTGAGACTCATACTAATTGGAATGTGATATGCCAAAGGCAAAGAGAGAATTCTGAGAACAGCAAAAGAAAAGCAATGCATAGCGTATAAGGGATACCCAATAAGATTAAGTGCTGATTTCTCACCAGAAGCCATGGAAGCAAGAAAACAGTGGTATAATATATTTACTATACTGCAAGAGGAAAACTTCCAACTAAGAATCTTATATCTGGCAAGATTGTCTTTAAAAAATGAGGGCTAGTTTACAATATTCACAGATAAACAATGACTGAGAGAATTTCTAACCAAGAGACTGGATTTGCAGGAAATACTAAAGGGTGTGCTACAGCCTGAAATGAAAAGACAAAATAGAGAGGACTGGAAGAGAGTCTAGAAATGATGATTATATCAATAAAAGCAACCGAAAGTGTCAAAAGATGGTGAAAGTAAAATATGACAGATATAACCCAAGTATTCAGGAATAACTTAACCAATATTGTAAAGCACTTGTTTTTTAAAAAACTACAAATCAATGTTAAAAAAAATTAAAAAAAAACCTAAATTATTGGAAGAACACTCACTGCTCATGGATTGGAAGACTACATATCATAAAGATGTCAATTCTACTCAAATTGATATACAGATTCAATGCAATCCCAATAAATATTCCACCAGCATTTTAAAAATAAATTGAAAACATGATTATCAAATTTATTTAGAAGGATAAGGGGTCCTGAATAGCCAGAAGCATCTTAAAAAGGAGAGGTGAAGTTGGAAGACTGTCATCTCCAGACTGTAAATCATATTACCCAGTTGCAGTGGTAAAAACATCATGGTACTGGCATAAAGACAAACACATACATCAATGGAACCAAACTGATGGTTCAGAAACAGACTCTCACACATACTCAAGTGATTTTTTGACTAGCCTGTCAAACCCATCTAGCTCAGGCAGAGCAGTCCTTTCAACAAATGGTGCTGAAAGAACTGGATACCCATAGCTAAAAGAAGGAAAGAAGACCCCGATCTCATACCTTATCCAAAAGTTAACTAAAAATGCATAAAAAACGTAAATATAAAAGCAAGAACCATAAAGCTTCTAGAAGAAAATGTAGGAAAATATCTTCAAGAGCTGGTGGTAGGCAGTGGATTCTTAAGGGAAATAAGAGGAGGACTGAGAAAGACTACTAATGTTTAATGAATCTAGAAGTTTTAATTAGCTTTACTGTAAAGGTGTGGAAATGTATAGAGTGGATGGTAAAACATAGTGAGTGACAGCCAGTTTATAATGGGGATATGGATGAAAATGGTAGTTTAGGAAAGTAAATGCCTATTGACTGAATTCTAGAGAATAATCTAGGAACTGAATAGCACAGTAAACACAGGTAGACGAGAATTGTGGTTGATGGTACAGATACAAGAGTGTCCTTTGTTAGCTAGAGCAAATGTACATCGCTATTGCAGGGTGGTGGGAATGTGGAGAAGCATGAGAAAAATATAACTGGAGTGACCTATGGACTGTGGTTAGCGGTAATAGTGTAATATTCTTGCATCTATGCAAAAAATGTGCTGTGTTGATAATGGACAGTATAGAAAATGTGTGCCAAATGTACACTGTGGATGTGGTAACAATCAGATGATATTATCTTATAATCTGTAACCAATGTTTCACCAGAGTGTGATGTGTTGATGGAGGGGTGTTGTTTGGGAATTCTGCATGTGTGTACGATTGTTTTGTTAAGTTTACAACTTCTGCCATAGGGTGGATTGGGGGAAAAAATACACCAAATTTAAGATAAGGACTATAATTAGTAGTAAGATTTTAACAATATTCTTTCATAATTTGTAACAAATATCTCATAACAATGAAAGATATTGGTAGAGGGTCGATGTATGAGACTCTTGTATGATGTTATGCATGTCTGCTTTGTAAGTTTACAAGTTTTAATGTACACTTATTGTTTATGTATGTTTATATATAAATGATATAAAGATAATAATAATAGGGTAGGTTGGGGAAAATACTTTGGTTAGTAGTAATATTTTGATGATGCTCTTTAAAATGTTTAACAATACAAATTTTTGGTGGTAGGCTGAGGTATGAGAGTCCTGTATGATGTAATATGTGTTTGTTTTGTAAGTTCACAACTGTTGCTATACACTTATTGTTTATGTATGTTTATGTATGAGTGATATACTTTAATAAATTTAAAAAAACAAGATTTAAAAAAAAAGTATGGGGGATTCCCATATATCCCACCCACTCCTTATACTTATACTCTTAACTCAAAACTTCCCTTTCCACTGCATTCATGTACATAATTCAGCACTGTTAATTACACTCAAAATAATGTGCTGCCATTACCACCATTCATTTCCAAACATTTAAAATTTACCTAAATATAAATCCTGTACAAATTAAGCATCAGATTCTCATTCTCTATCCTCAAATATATACACTATTAGCTTATATTCTAGATTCTAACTCTGTTAATTGATTTATTATAATTCAATCATATTGGTGAGATCACATAATATTTGTGTTTTTGTGTCTGGCTTATTTTACTCAGCATAATGTCCTCAAAGTTTATCCACATTGTTGCATGAATCAGGACTTAATTCCTTTTTACAGTTGATTAATATTTCATCATATGTCTCTACCACATTTTGTTTTTCCATTCATTAGTTGATGGACACTTGGGTTGCTTCCATTTTGGGCAATTTTGAGTAATGCCTTTATAAGTATTGGTGTGCAGATAGGCGTTTGAGTTCCTGCATTAAATTCTTCTGGGTATATATCTAGTAGCAGGATTGCCTGGTTATATGGTAATTCTATATTTAGCACCCTAAAGAACTGCCAAACTGTCTTCCACAGTAGCTACATTCTTCTACATTCCCACCAGCATGAATGAGTGTTAGTACTTCTCCACATCCTCTCTAATACTTGTAATTTACTGTTCTTTTTTTTTTTTTTTTTTTTGCAAATAGTGGTCATTCTAGTGGGTGTGAAATGATATTGTGTTTTGATTTGCTTTTCCTTAATAGCTAGTGAGTTGAGTATCTTTTTATGTGATTTTTAGCCATTTGTATATCCTCTTTGAAGAAATGTCTAATCAAGTTTTTCGCATGTTTTAATTGGGTTGTTGGTATTTTTAATGTTGAGTTGTAGGATTTGTTTGGAAATGGTTTCCAAATATTTCCTACCATTGCATAGATTTGCTTTTCGTTTTTGTGATGAGGTCATCTGAGGCTCAAAATTTTGAGGAGGTCCATTTATCTATCTTTTCCTTCACTGCTTGTAGTAAAGTTTAAGAAACCATTGCCTAACACAACATACTGAAGATGCTCCCCTAAATTTTCTTCCAGAAGTTTTATAGTCCTTGCTCTTATATTTAGATCTTTCATCTATTTGAAGTTAATTTTTGTATAAGTGTGAGATAAGGGTCCTCTTCCATTTATTGCATATGATATCCAGTTCTCCTAGAACCATTTGTTGAAGAGGCTATTCTTTCCCAAATAAATAGACATGGCAGAATTGTTAAAAATCAATTGGTCTTAGGTGTAAGGGTCTATTTCTGAACTCTCAATTCCATTCCATTTATGAACATATTTATCCTTGTGCCAGTACCATGTTGTTTTAATAACTGTAGCTTCACAGTGTGCTTTAAAGTCAGGAAGTGTGAGTCCTGCAACTTCATTCTTTCTTTTCAAGATGTTTTTGACCATTCAGGGCTCCTTACACTTCCAAATAAATTTCATAATTGGCTTTTCCATTTCCACCAAGTGGTCTTTGGGAATATTGATTGTTATTGCATTGAATCTGTAAATCATTCGGTGTAGAACTGACATCTTAATAATATTTAGTCTTCCAATTCATGAACATGGAATGTCCTTTCATTTATTTAGAGTTCTTTGATTTCTTTTAACAATGTTTGTAGCTTTCTGTGAGCAAGTCCTTTGTACCCTTGGTTAAATTTATTCCTAGATATCTGATTATTTTAATTGCAATTGTAAATGAAATTTTTAAATTTATTTCCCCTTCAACTTGCTCATAACTAGTGTATACAAACCCTACTAATTATTTACTAGTTCTAGTAGCTTCAGTGTCAATTTTTCAATATTATCTATTTAGAGGATCATGCTATCTGCAAACAGTGAAGGTTTTACTACTCCCTTTCAAGTTTGGAGGCCCTTTATTTCTGTTCTTTCCTAAATGCTCTGATTAGAACTTCCAGTACAATATTGAATAACAGTGGTGAGAGTGGGCATCCTGTCTTGTACCAGATCATAGTGGGAAAGTTTTCAGTCTTTTACCATTGAATATGATGCTAGCTGTGGGTTTTAATATATGCTCTTTATCATGTTGAGGAAGTTTTATTCTATTCTTATTTTTTGCTAAAAATAAAGGATGCTTTATCAAGAAAGGATGCTGAATTTTTTCAAATGCCTTTTCTGCATCACTTGAGATGGTCATGTGTTTTCTCCCCTTTGTTTTGTTGATGTGGTATATTACATTAATTAATTTTCTTATGCTGAAACACCCTTGCATGTGTGGGATAAGCCCCACTTGATCTTGGTCTATAATTCTTTTGATGTGATGTTGGTTCCAATTTGCAAGTACTTGGTTGGGGATTTTTACGTGTATATTCATAAGAGAAATTGGTCTGTAATTTTCTTTTCTTGTCATTTCTTTGGCTTCAGTATTAGGATGCTATTGGCTTCATGGAATGAGTTAGGTAGTATTCTCTCCTAGTTTTAGGAAGAGTTTGAGCAGAGTTGATATTAATTTTTAGAATGATTGGTAGAATTTTCCTGTGAATCCATCTGGTCCTGGACTTTTCTTTTTTGAGAGTTTTTTGATGGATGATTCAGTTTCTTTGCTTGTAATTGCTCTGTGGAAGTCTTCTATTTCTTATAGAGTCAGTGTAATTTTTGTGTTTCTAGGAATTTGTCCATTTCTTCCAGGTTGTCTAATGTGTTGTCATATAGTTGTTCATAGTATCCTCTTGTGATCCTTTTTATTTCTGTGGGGTTAGTAGTGAGGTTACCCCTCATTTCTGATTTTGTTTATTTATCTCTCTCTTTTTTCTGTCAGCTCAGCTAAAAGTTTGTTAATTTTGTTGATCTTTCAAAAAACTAACTTTTGAATTTTTAAAAGTTTTCTTTATTGCTGTTTTTCTTCTCAATCGCATTTATTTCTGCTCTAATCTTGGTTATTTCTTTCCTTTTGCTTGCTTTTGGGTTAGTTTGCTGTTCTTTTTCTAGTTCCTTCAGGTGTGTGGTTAAGTCTTTGATTATAGTTCTTTCTTTTTTTTTTAATGTAAGTGTTCAGTGTTAAAAATTTCCCACTCAGCACTGCCTTCACTGCATCCCATAAGTTTTTATATATTGTGTGATATTTACTGATATTCATCATAATTTCTTCTTTGACTCACTGACTGGTTAAGAGAGTGCTATTTGACTACCACATATTTGTGAGTTTTCCAATTCTCTGCCTGTTAATCCACTCAGCTTCATTCCTTTATGTTTAAAGAAGATACTTTGTATGATTTCAATCTTACAAAACTTATTGAGACATGTTTTGTGTCACAACATGTGGTCTATCCTTGAGAATGATCCATGTACACTTGAGAAGAATGTACATCCTGCTCTTTTGGGGTACAGTGTTCTGTATATGCCAGATGGGTCTAGTTTATTTATTACATTTTGCAGGACCTCTGTTTCCTATTGATCTATCCAGATGTCCTATCTATAGATATGTGAGGTGTGTTGAAGTCTCCAACAATTATAGTAGAGATGTCTATTTCTCTCTTAAGTTTGGCCAGTGTTTGCCTCATGTATTTTGGTACACCATGGTTAGGTGTATAAATATTTATGAGTGTTATTTCTTCTTGGTGGATTGCCTCTTTTATTAATATATAGTGTCCTTATTTGTCTGTTATAACAGGTTTTCACTTAAATTCTATTTTGTCTGATATTGGTATAGCTACCTTAGCTCCTTTTAGATTACTATTTTTATGGAATATCTTTTTCCATCTGTCTTACTTTGCCACAGGGCTGCTGATGCAAAGGACTAGAAATGGGTTGGCTTTTATAATGGGAAATGTATTAAGTATAAACATTTAAACAGTTCTAAGGCTGTGAAATGTCCAAATGAAGGCAATAGCAGAGATGCTTTCTCACCAAAGCCAGCTACTGGTAATTCTGAGGTCTGGTCATGTGGCAAAGCAAGATGGCTGCAAGTCCTTGCTTTCCCCTTGAGAATCTACAATCTCCCAGAACTCAGCTGTGGGCAACCAGCTTTAGGACTTGCCTCCTCTCTAGTCTCAGCTTTCTTTCTTCCTGAGAGCTCAGCTGTGAGCTATCAGGCATGTGGCTTATCTCTTTAGTCTTGAGCTACTCTAGCCTATCCTCTTGGGGGCTTTATGCTTAAGCTTTGACTGCTAGTGATCCTTGAATCCACTTTCTAGTTGCAGGGTCACAAATAGGAGATTTCCCTTTTCCTGTGTTTCTCTCTGTGTGTATCCATTTATATCAGACCTAACAAGAGGATGGAGACTCATCCTGAGTCATACCTCACTGACATAGTTCAGTCAAAATGGTCTCATACCCACAAGAATGGAATAGTTAGAAAGCATATTCTTCCTTTTTTGGGGATTCAAAAAAGTTATTTCAAAATGCACACCATCTTTTCAATTTCAATCATTTTTACCTTTGTGTCTAAGGTGAGGCCTTGCAAACAACATATAGTTGAGGATGCCCTACTATTTGATTGTGCATTTATCCTTTTAGTTACCATTACTGATAGTCTTTATATTTTCCCACTATAACAAACCACTCTCTCCTGTCTTTTCCTTTTAACCTGTAGAACTCCCTTTAGTCTTGTACCACAGGTCTTTTGTTGATAAAAATCTCCCAGTTTCTGTTTGTGAATATTTTAAACTCTCCCTCATTACTTAAAGACAATTTCATTGTATAAAGCATTTTTGCTGGAAATTTTTCTCTTTTACTGTCTTAAATATATATTTAAAACTGCCTTCTTGCTTTCATAGTTTCTGATGAGAAATCAGCAGATAGTCTTATTGAAGATCCCTTGTACTTGGGACAAATTGCATTTCTCTTGCTGTTTTCAGAATTCTCTTTATTCTTGGCATTTAACTTTCTGATTAGTATATGTCTCTGGGTAGATCTATTAGGATGTATTCTGTTTGGAGTATATTGTGCTTCTTGGGGTTGTATACTTATGTCTTTCATAAGAATTGGAAAACATTTGACCATTATTTCCTAAAATATTCTTTCTGTCCCCCCTTCCCTTCTCTTCTCCTTCTTGGACACCCATGACACATGTGTTTGTGTGCTTTATGTTGTCACTAAAATCCCTGAGGCACTGCTCAACTTTTTTCTCTTCTTTTCTGACTGTATGATTTTGATCATCTAACTTCTAGTTTCCTAATTCTTTCTTCTGCTTGTTCAAATCTGCTGTTTTATAGCTCTAGTATATTTTTAATCTCTACTATTGTGCTTTCATCCTTATAGTCTCTTTTTATATTTTCATATTCTTTTTTATGTTCATACCTTATCTTCTTAGTATTCTTTATCTCTTTATGTATATTTCCCCTCATCTCCTTATATCCATTTAGGAGATTTTTTTGAACTTCTTTTATTAGTATTTCCAACATTGAGTATCCTCTGAAGTTTTGATTTGTTTCCTTGCCTGAGCTATATCTTACTGTTTCTAGGCATGGCTTGTAATTTTTTTTTGCTGATGTGTAGACATCTGATTATCTTGATGAGTTAATTCTAAAGGTCTGTTTCTCCCTCTTATCTATGGTATTATTGTTGATTGGTTTTGTGTTTAGGCTCCTTTTGATGCTTGGTGTAACTTATTCTAGACCTTTAGAATGGCTCATGTTTAAATATTCAGATCTTCTCAGCTCTTCATTATCTGATTCTTGCCCAGGGTATATGGTGCAATGTTTGGGACTGCACTTTTTGTCAATTAAGAGCGTCATTTCCTCTATTGCTTCTCTCAAAATCTTGATCTGTTCTATTTATTTTTGTGCAGATTTTTCTCCACAGCTCCTATCAATTGTTTAAATTCTCTCCTTCACCCAATGTCTCATTTTCTTCACATTTTTCAGTTATCCTTTCTTACAGCAGTTGAGGTTACCAACACTTCTTTTTTCCCTGTGAGTCTTCCCTAACTCCAGTTTCTTCCCTATTAAGTTATCCCATCCAGAGTAACTGTATAGGGTCAATCCAGAAATGTGGGTCACTACAGAAAAGTCCATTTTGCCTTATATGGTCCAGCCATCTGAAACTGGACCGAATGAGGACACAACAGTTCTTACTAGCATTTCTATAGTGATCTCCCTTCCACCCCTTCCCCTGGGGGCTCATTTTGCATACAGCACTCCTCAGAGGCTTGTATTCTGCCCTGAGCCTCTGGGGATTTAGGTCCCTGTGCCTGGATATGTGTGAGGTTCCTAACTCACTGCTATGAGTCACTCTACAGTTTATGTTCATGGTGGGGGAGACCTGTGCTGTGCTACCTTGTATGACTCCCAAGCTATGTGGACCTGGAATGTGGAGAAGAGAAATGGGAACCAACCACCAGTCTCCAATGGAATTCTCCTGCCTGATGTTTTTCAGTTTCTTCAATTCAGCATTTGTAGAGTCCTTCTCCAGTCTTTCCCATCCTCCAGACTTCCAAACAAGTGATATTTATCCTTTTACTCACTAAATCTCTGGGTCGGTTTTTTTCAAGGAATAACTTAGGTCACCAAGTTGATGATGTCACTCCTACGCACTGAGTTTTGACCCCACCAAATAATGAGTAGGCAATTAGAAATGGTGCTGAGAATGAAACATTATCTTTAATATCAATTACAATGACAAACATATTTAGGAATAAATCAGGAAAATCATTCCCCTCATCATTCCCAAATTAAAAACTTCCTTTTATTTGTTTCTCAAAAACAAATTAACAGACAAAAAATGGTGGCAGCATTATCTTTGTCTTCAAATGGGATAACTGAGGGAAAAGCTGTGGGCATTTTGGCCTGTATTCCTTGGGATGTTGTCTCAGGGTTTTGTAAATGGGGATGTAGTTGACTATTGTACTGAAGAAAGAATGGTTATAAAGTGGGGAATTTTATGGTTAGCATGGAAGATATTAGACACTGATTCTTTTTAGTCCTGAGCAAATTAGCTCAACTGAATGAAATACAGAACTCAAACTTTGCCTCCTGATAACCCTAGACCTTGAGACAAAGATGCCTAAAATTCGAGTGAGTCTGCCTTTCCTTCTCTCCCTAATTATTTCTTATCATATTTGAATGTATCTGTACTAAAGTTTTCTCATTTGATTACTTTCTAGCTTATGTTTATAAACCCATTTATAACAAGTTTAGATAAAGTTCTTCAACATAACTTTATCTCTTTTGAGCTTCATCTGTGCCTTGGACAGTGCCATTATTTGGCACACACCAGTGTTTGGATGTGTTCCCTCTCTGCCTCAAAAGATCTAAGAGAACATTGCTTTTCAAAGTTTCAAGTTTTATTATCTCCTTAGAAATACTAGGCAAAGAGGCTAATGCAAACTTTCTAGGGTGAAGCAAAGAGTCAAACCTTAAGTTCATTTGAGGCATAGATGATTATGAAATCTGAGGAAGGGTTCTCATGCTTTAAGACATGACCAACTGCTTCAGCAGGTCTTTACTTATTAAACCACCGTTCTTCTCTGGGTTATGCAGAGATCAAGGCACATGCATTCAGAGGCTGTGATGGAGACGAATAATAAATATGCTGTCTCTCACACACAGACAGTTAAAATCCAGCTCATAGTAAGTACTATGAGGGGAATTTTAATAGCAGGTAGGTAGATAATGATGTGGTGCTTCCCTTCACCAGGTGGTCAGGGAGTTCTCTCTAAGAAGTGACATAGAACAGGAACTGGAATGAAGTGAAGGAGTAAATAATGAAAATAATGAGAAGACACTGAAGAAGAGCAATCAAGCCATATGAAACAGCAAGTACAAAGGTCCTGAGGTCCAAATAAACCTTCTGGAACAGAAGAACCAGAATGGACAAAGAGATCGGGAATTATAGGGGATGCAGTTGAAAGGGAAAGCAAGGATATGTGGGGTTTTGCAACTTGAAAGAATGATTTATTCTAAATTATAGGGAGGAGTCACTGGAGATCTTTAAAGAGGGGAAAACTATGATCCAATTTGCGTTTTACAAAGAATGCTATAGCTGTGACAAGTATGGAGAATGATTTATAGGGGTTCAAGGTGGAAGCACATAGTCCAGCCAGGGTCTGTCATATTGGTCTTAGATGTAATGGTGATTTGAAATAGCATGCTGAAGGTAGAAATGGAGAGAAGTGAAGGTTTTTGACATGTTTTGGATTGACTGTGGAAGGATGAGGCAAGTAAAGCAAAGAAAGGAATCAAGGCTCACTCTTAAAATCTCCCTCAGCACGTGGGTGGCTAGTGATGTTGTTTAGGTGGAGAAGCCTGGGGAGAACAGCTATGTAGAGGAGGAAGAACGAATTCTGGTCTGACTAAGTTTGAAATGCCCATCAGGCTCTCAAGTGATAGATCACAAGCAGAAGGAAATGGTGAGAAAAAACAATGGGCATTTTCAAGGGCAGTGAATACATTATTGAGCTGTGGACTCTAAATTGATCACATAGATACGAGTTCAAGACATGGGTTAGAAGGAAAGTGGGTAATAATAAAATTACTAATCGGTTTACATTTCAGTGAAATGGAATTTCTAGAGTTTTCAAATGAGAAAGATATGGAGTAATGGTGAAAAAGTGATTTGCCTGAAGGTAACTTTTTGGCAATTTTGAAATCATTGGTGATAGTAAGTCTATGGGATGACCTAGGAAGGATAGTGTAAGACAATGTGGAAGAAAATAATCTGGTTGCTGAGAGGTCAAAGAATTTAGGAAGCTAGGGTGCTGAATGGATTGTCCTTGTGGGAAGTGGATGTTGGCATTCCCAAAATTGGAAAAGAAGACAATGGTCCAGGGAATAAAGACAAAAGAGAAAGAGGAGAGCCAGAGGAGAAGGAAGACAGAGGGAAAAGATGATGGTCTTAACATCTGATTTTAATACAGTTGGTGCTATAGTACCATTTCCAGTTTCAGTAAACTCCATCAAGGAGGGTCTTTAAAAAAGGAAAATACACTATGGTGATATAAATGTCTATTTCATGCTGCACCTGGCCTGCTTTTCAGCACCGAGCACAGACCAGCAAATCATGTGCAGACTCCTATAACTATAGAAAAATGGACTCCCAACTTTCCGTTAGGGTCAGTTTCTATCGGTCTGGAGATGGAGGTGGCCAGTTAAGTGGGGTGCAGGCAGGGACTGCCACTTCCAAGTTTACACTGCCAGGTTGGGGGGGAGTCAAGAACAAACCTAGGTCTCAGACTTGGCATGCTGGCTTCTGAAGAGGATCAACTCATGAAGACGCTAACCGAAGCTCAGGTCAGAAGTGGTCATGTGACAATAACAACATAAAGAAAGTTACCTTGAAATGATGCAGAAAAGGCATGTGTGGTTTTCTAACCAAACATAAAATACCTGAACTCCTGCTCACCTCAAGGAACACAGAAACCTGCCAGGGCTTGTGGCTGAATTTTTGGTTAAGCAAGGGTTTAGATTCTAAGTAATGGGATTGAATGACCTTTTACTGCAAGGCAACTTTTTCTCTGAGCCCTAAAGTCCCCCTATAGCCAGACAGAATTTATGCCTGAGTGACTTGCTTCTTCAGATTGGAGGAATCAAGCAAAGTTAAATTTCCATAGAATAAAATTTAAAGGCATTAAAAACACAGTATCCATTTGCACCAATCTGAGTGCACTGCAAACAACAAGAAAATGCTCATGATTTGCCAAACAGTGGAGAAGGAAGACAGTTCCTTTCAAGGAACAAGTAATTAAGTTCGTTTTTATAACCGAGCAAGCCTTTATCGTTCACTGCATCATTTACTCCACTAATAAATGTTGAATTTCTTCACTGTGATTGAAAAGAATTAAAACTTAAAAACACTATTGACAATCCAAGGTGGACGGGGTAGGGGCCCACAAATCCTTGATCTCGTCTTGGCCGAATGGAGGAAGGAAAGCTTATCCTCAGGAGGTGCCAAGTACCTTTCCAACAATCTACAGCCATACTTCCTACATTGATGTTGACTGCATTCTGTTCCTCACTAACCCAATGCTTTTTATTTCATCTTACATTTTCAGATAAATTTATCTCCCCTTCTAAAATGGTAGCTATCATCTCTAATGTACTTAGCATGTGCCAGCAAAGGACAAAGTACTTACTCTTTGAGAAGTAAGAGTTTTGCCTTAATTTGCTTTAATTTGAGAGAGGTCTAAGTCAGTTAAAGATCTGGGTTATAAACCAAGTCAGTTTGGTTCAGCTTCAATGCTTGTGACCCCTGCATTTTCCTAAAAATTGTAGGATTTGTCTTCTCCTCCCACAGTTTGCCTTTCTCACAAAACTTACCCTCTTTTCCATAACCATTAGCAGGCAAATGTATCATCTGCATTGCTCTGAAGGGGATAAAAAATGCAGATGTGTGTTCTCTCTCTTTCTCTTTTACTCCCTCGCACACATGTACATAAAATGCATATACATCTGGCTCTGATTCCATACTTCATAGATGATAAAACTAAAGTTACATCAGTTATTTAACGATATTCTCCAGTAACCTCAATTCTTTCTCAGGCATTACATTTGGCCATCAATTAGAAATTAATTTGTCTTTATGTAGGAACATCTTTCCTTGTAGGAGCACACTGGTCAAATGTGGATACAAAGGATCTATGATGCTGGCAATTTAATTTTTTTTATCTGTGAAACCACTGCACAATTAAGTCGACATTACTTATTATGACTTTTCCTATTTTATGAAGGGATGAAGAAAACAAAGGGAACATTTCTCTTAGTTGTGATGAGTCCTTCAGCAATGATAGGTAGATATTAATGAACTTGCATTGATCTATTCTACTAGTATTTTATACAAATGAAACTGTAAAATGTCCTAAGAAAAACAAGGAGAATCATATAATAAATGCAGAAGAGCAAATACTTTAAACTCAGCAGATGAGGTTTCTATCTGCCAGCCACTCCCAACCCACTCTTCTCTGGAAATAAAGGATATTTTCTTTTAAACCTGCCAAAAAGCATTTTTTTTGTGCATGCTGGAAAACAACTAAAGAATAGTGCAATGTTCAAGTAAATGGAATGTTATTTCCACTCCAAGCTTATGTACAAACCCACACATAAGCACCCATACAAGACTTAGCTTCCAGAATCAAAACCAAGGCTCATTTGATGCCAAGAAGTCAGATAAGATCCCAGAGTGAAGCTGAGCTGGAAACGTTGTGCCCTGAGTCTGAATCTTCAACTGTTAAGTTGAACTTTGCATGTTTATTTTTTATTCCCTGAGAAGTTTGGAGAAAGGTGGTTTGAAGTTGTGTACATGTGCCTCCAGGGAGAAAGTGTGATAGGCTGAACTGGAGATGACTGCATGGACACTAGCTAGAGGCTTGTAGAGATGGGCTGTCCCTCAAAGCTGAAGGAGTTCATTTGAAAAGCAAGTCTAGGAGACAAGGAGGCAGAAGAATCACTAGTTTGGTGCCTGGGTGGCAATGCATGCCAATGGAGAAGAAAGGCACTCTTACTTCCTTGGCTCTGAGTACATTTTGGATGGAACAGTAAGAATTTCAGAGAATACTGCCCTGGTTTGCACCCACCCATCAGAAATCCAAATCCTTGATTGAGTTTGGGTGCAGCATGGGTGCAGCAAGGTCTCATCTCACATTTGGGTACTGGCAACTCATATGTCTTCAACACTACAGGGGACAAACAAAATGATTTCCGGGCATAGTGCAGTCAATGAACTGCCATTTCGTGCCCTCTGGTTAGAGGTTGCAATGTCCTGTCCTACTCTACAAGAACTATAGCACTGATGTCACAAACATTTTCTGAATCCCATTCCAGCAGAAAGGAAGGACAGAGGAACAGAGGAAAGGGAGGTGGGTGAGTTCAGCCTTTAAGGAGGAAACTAGAAAGGCAGGCAGGAGATGGACACATTCAGTTTCAGGAGAGAAGGTATTATCTTCTGGGAAGAAACAAGACTCTAGGCAGAGAGACATGACCAGATGCTTTGCAATAATTCAAGCAAAACATGATATGGGCCTGTCTGAAGACAATGGCGGGTGGAGCAAAGGAAACAGATTCTGGGCATGTGGAAGCTCTCTGAGTTTCCATCTAAGATGAAGTGGTGCTTGAGACCTAAGTTCCGAGCTCTGGCCACTACAGCTGGGAAAAATAAAGGCCAGGATCATTGGTGAGAAAACAATCTGTGGTGTGAAGACAGTGATTTATGCTTTGCAATCATTGAGTTGATGTTTGCAAATTGGAAATTTCTCCTAGAGAGTTGATTATTATTATTTGTATTTCAGGGGAGAGGCAAGGGCTGGAGATGGGAGGTTGGATGGATGGAGAAGACGTACAAAGCAATAAGAAGAGAGTACCTAAGATGGAATTTAAAGAGTCTTCATCTGAAACAGAAGCAAAGAACTGTGTCTGTACCAAAAAGACTGGGAGAGGGTAGTCAGTAGACAGAACGAGAGAAAAGACACTGGCGGTTTCCAAGAGAAAAGGAAAAAATCATTATGGAAGGTAAGAAAGTGAAGAACTATCTATTGATTTCAGGATAAAAGGCCATTCTAATTCTTAGCAAAAACCATAATAGAAACCAGCTTTTCATGCTTCAAAAAGAGAAAGACATATAGAATAAAAGAAAACAATTGTACAATGCCATTTTAGACATGTACTTTTTTATGAAGAAGAGGAGAAGGAAAAACAGTTGAAGAATTATATGGTTTTTTTTTTTCTCAATTGGAAAATATATGTTAAGCTTGATAGAATGACAGAAGTCAGTAGAGAAGGAGAACTGGAAAAATGGGGTGGAAAACTTCCTTCCTAATCTGCATTTACCCAGAATTTGTTACTCTAGAGTCTGGGTTCTAAGTTAAGCATCTTCAGGTATGGGGTCAGCTCTGCTTCTGCAGCCAGATGCTTCTATGTCCAGAAATACACTGGTTTTGCATCCTACCATCCATCTTCTGTGAGTTCTGAGCTAACCAGGAGATAGGAGATCATACCTGAATTTTATCACTTCTAGGTGGAATCATAGAAAGAGAGGTCACTTGGGTGACCATGTCACCCAACCAAGATATCCTGCTTAAACTGATCATCACTTCTTTCCTTGACAAGTCTTGAACTGAAATCTGGTGAACATGCCACACCTCTAGTTCTGTAGTCTCTATTGCATATCTGATTTCATATCAGGGACAATAGAAAACTATTTGTAGAGGTGGTCAAGGAACCATTGTTTAATTTCATGTTATTATGTCTTCCATATTTTAGAACAGTAAACACATTGTTACACAAATTACGATGAGAAAGGGATGGTTTATTTGCCTTTTGGGATCTTGGTCATCCTCAGATAGATATTTCTTGCTACTTGCTCTCTATCACAAAGCCATGTGCTGGGCTGCAGGCAAGAGATTTGCATGGGAGTACTGATGCCTCTGCTGGGACAGTGTGTCCTTGAGGTACTTGGTGGACCCCAGTGGATACCATGCAGCCCATACCAATAAGCCAATAAAGCTCCAGGAGTCCCAGGAAAAGGTCTGACATTCAACTTCAGAGTATGTGCCTCTTGTTGCCTCTTCAAAACTGACTGCACATGTGACAGGGCCAATGGTCACCCCTAGTATTGGCTGGCTGTGTGGCCAAGCTCATACTCAGGGTTTATTGTGGTAGGATTTTCCCTTGTCCTTGACCTTGAAGTGTTTGTCCCAATGGTCCAAAGTTGCCATTGCTCCATGACATCTGAAATGAGCCCATTTTGTTTGGCTCTGTAGTCTGTTATATGAAATAGAAGCGGGTCAAGTGTCTGGAAACTTTTGTTTGAGGTGACATTGGCACCCATACTCAAATCAATTCACATGCTAATCTCCCATGATTGGCAGGCACAAGCAGTACAATCACAGATACATTGGAGGATTTAGGGCTTACTTATGGGACTCACCCTTACAGGTAGAAATGTATTGTGCTCATTCACCAAGAAGATTTGAGTTATGTTCAGCTTTTTATTCTTCTTGCCCATACCTGGCAATCTCTATGTGAAGCATATGCTAGAGTTTGTGGTAGAAATACAGGGACAAGATGGGTTTCTGTAAAAAGAAGAAATGAGAAAGAGAATGAACAGTTTATTAAGGTTTGTACCCATTGATATTATCCACTGCAACTATTATTAAATTGATGGAGTCTATGTTATCCAAACATAAAAACTCTCTCAAAAGTGTTTAATCTTTGATGTTGTAAAATCAAATTATCAAAAGAATTTGGGTGTATTAAGAAAAAGGTTTGTCAGTAACTAGGAAGAACTCATTTCTTGTTCTTGTTTAAGAAGTTTCTAATACTCCTCACTGTTTGTAATTTGTTGTTTCTCATCATTGATTCTTCACAGCATGGGAAAGAGAAAAAATGGTTCCAAAAATGTGGCTTAGTCTCTATCCCCTGGTTCATCTAATAGCCTTACATTCTTTCATTAAACTTGAAAAAACATGCCAGAGAAAGATAAAAGCAAACTTCAAAAGATAACATTACTACTAATAAATCTGAATGATTAGAAAAACACAGCCAAAAAAAAAACTTTTGAAAAGAACATAAGAAAATGTTTTATTTAGCATCATGATATTTTGTTTTAAATTTAAATTTATGATTGCTTATTAATAACATATTGAAATATAATTGTTTTTGTATGTTGATCTTGTATCCTGAATCTTGTTAATTTCACTTATTAATTCTATTATCTTTTCTGTAAAGTCATTGAGTGTTTTCACATAATCTGTGAGTAAAGACTGTTTTATTTTTCCATTGCAATTTGCATGTCTTTATATCTTTTTCTTGTTTTATCACACTGGCTGGAAGCTCCATCTGGTACAATGTTAAACAGACATTGCATTTCCTTATCTTAGGGGAAAATAATTCAATATTTCATCAGTAGGTATGATGTTTGCTGTTATAGGTATTAGCTTAAGGTGGAAGCTAAAGGCATTGATTTGTGACCTTTGTCTTATAATAAAGGCACTTGGTGCTATAGATTTCTCTCTAACTCTTCCTTTAAAGGCATTTCACAAGTGTAAATTGTTGTGTTTTCATTTTCATTCTAAATATTTGTCCCTTCTTTGATCCAATGGTTATGTAGAATTGTGCAATTTAGTAACCAAATATTTGAAGCATTTCTAAACTTGTTTCTAGCATTGATTTCCAATTAATTGCACTGTGGTCAGAGAATATGGATTCTACTACTTGAATCCTACTAAACTTACCAAGAGCTGCTGTATGGTACAGAATATGGTCTATTGTGGTAATCTTCCATATACATTTGAAAAGATTGTATATTCTTCTGTTAGATGGAGTGTTTTATAAATATAAGTTAGTGATAGAGATGATAACTAGGGAAACAGTAGTGAGAAAAGAAAACAAAAGAAATCCATTTCCTCATGTGACTTCCATTCTCATTGATGGACTCAGATTGTGAACATCATAGATATTCAAAACCTCCCTCAACAACCAGCATTGCTTCTTTCTACTTTCCTTCCTTATTTTATTTTTTCTCTATGGCCATTATCATCGTTCTTTTAATTTTTTTTTCCAGTCAGATTCAGTAGTATGGATGCTTAGAGTTGTACTTAACCAGATTGGGATTTTGCCAACCTGGTATTTGGAGAAAGAACAAAGAAGCTGAGGACATATCTGAGGGATTTATTATTGTGATTGACTATAGAGTTAAGCTGGGTAAAGAGAAGGCATGAGAAAGGTTAGAAAATGTAATGAGTTGCAGATTTAAAAGATTGTGGGGTCCAGTGGGCTTGAAGGATTATTGAAATTGGGAGTACTAGAGGACGTAAACTGGAAAGGTAGTTGGAGGTGGTGGTTAGGGAATGTTTTGCTTGAAATTGAGGTAATTCAGGGTCTATAGTTATTGAAAATAATACTGTTTAGTTATGAAAATGGATTCAGGAATGTTGTGTGGCTTTTCAATGTTACATTGTTCGTAAGGCAAGGAGCTATGAAGCAAATCCATCTCTATCAGAAATCATATCCATGCTCTTTCCACATCGTCTTCATAGTTGCAAATTTCTCCTTGTTTACTGCTCTTGATTATCATACCACACACAGCAAAGGAAAGGTTGGGAGAAATATTTCTTAAGAATGTAAACTCTCCTTATGCCATGAATTCTTTTCCTGCCAATAACTGAATGTCTTTCAGTTCCCTATTCTTTTAACTTCTTTGACTGAGACTACATAAGGAAAGGAATAATATTCTCCTAAATAATGCTTCAAAATGCTCTTCTCTTTTCCAAAGCTTTCCCTGTCCAGAGGAACTTGAGACCAGTTCCTTCTCCGCAGAATTCCTTCCCAATTCATTCTCTGTTTGTCAAAAGCCCAGTAATATTTTAATATACTGTTACCCTGAACAGACATATAAATTATGTAACTATTTTACCTTTAAGGACAAGAAATTGATTTGATTGATCTCTGTATTTTCTGCCATTATGCCATCCAGAGAAAGTGATGAAGAAATATTTTGTTTTCATTTAAACTAAACACTTGGCATATCTTTTATAGATGAGTTTGCTGAGGTTTTATTTACAAACATAACTCTTGAATTAAAATAAATTTCTCTTCTTCTAGAGAAGAGTGAAGTACAGAACATGGATTTAGAACCACGTAGATCCAAGTTAGAATCGATATTCTGCTATTAAAATAGCTATGTGACATTGGACTAGTGCTCATTTCTTTTATCTTCAGAAAGTTTGGAGAGAATTAAAATCAGTTATATGATTTGATAATCTAGGACCTGGCATGAAATTATTCCTTGGTTTGATGAAGGTCTATAGATAATCTATAGGGCACCTGTTCTATGCTGAGCCTTCAGAAAGCTCACAGTTTAAATTGGGGCAGGGGTGTTGGTGAGCTAAACCCAGGAATAATCTTAATATAGGATATGACAGGCAAAGCAATCCATAAATATTAATTCATCACAGTTGAAATAGTGTAGTATAGTGCCAAGAAAATGGCAGATGGAGTTTAACATGAAAAAAAGTCATTTCCCTTTGTTCTTTCTTATACTAAGAAAAAGAGAATTTCACACCTGTTACATTCTTAGGAGGCCCACTGAAATGTGTGTTATTCTGGAAAGGTCCTTCTTCCTATGAAAGTTCACAAATACAGATGCACCCAAACTTGACTGATTCCACAGATGGTTTTAGGTCCAAAATTGACCTTCCAACAACATCCATCACCTAGTTTTAGCTCAATAAACAGTATAAAGGATAAGGAAGGAATTTATTTCCCTTAAGCATAAGTTATAAAACTATATTTTTCTGATACATTCTACCAAAAATATTTACAATTATAATTTTACCAAAACATTTGTAATATTTTGAGTCTCTAATGCAGCATAACAAATTAGTTATTTATTACGTAGTTAACTGTAGTTAATAGGTTTGGTTCATTTCAGTGTCTTCTCTCCTTACTGTGTCTGTGGGTTTGAATGACCTAACTAGTTCAAGTCTTATTGAGTTCAGTACTCATAAATTTAGGAAAACAATAAACAATAGTACGTGTCCCTCCAGGTTTGCTGTAAATTAAACGACCCAATAAAAGTGTTTAGTACAGTGCATTGTACTAGTAAGTATCCAATAACAGTTTTTTTAAATTCCAAAACAGAACTGTGATTCATTTTCCATTAGAAATTCTTTCCCAAGGGTCATATTCACATTTGTTAATGATTATTAATGAATGGACTTCTTGGATTAAAGGACTAGTGCAAAGCTGCAACAAGTGGTTGCACTGTTACTTGTATTATTTAAGTGTATCACTTTACGGGCAGGGGTTTTGACATTTTTAGTTATTCCCATCATACACTTTTCCCTTTGGCAAATTGGAACTATTTCCTTTCGGGTCTGTGCTTAGACAAAAAAAAAAACAAACTTTTTTTTTTTTAATGGAACAAGGTGATTCTTAGTTTACTCTTTGTTTTCCTGTTCCAAATTTCTAGACAATTTGGTGGTTCCTCCAACCATGATGCAAACCTAACAGCACGTAATTTCTGTCTTAATTTCCCATGGTTTCACATTATTTCTCGGTATTTAGTTTTTACCTTGTGTTGATTATATTTTATGCTAGACTATATTTATATATTTATATGTATATATACGTATATGTATATATATATATGTATATATATATATAGTTCCCTTGAAGCCTCCTAATATACGCTACTTTTTGGAATGAGGCGGGGAACATAAATAAAAAGTCAGAAGTGTTGTGTTGGGCCATGTTTGTAATGCTCACAGCTGGCGCGCACCTAGCTATTTAGAGTCCATTTCTTAAAGAATATTTGACTAATGAAGTGAAGGGCATCACCTTTTGGGATGTCTTCACAGCTTTTCAAATGGAGTCAATATGTTTTGTGAAGAAATGATTTTGAAGAAAATATAATGTGTGAAATATGCTAACATGATAAAATTTGGGTTACTAAGAAACTTTTAAAAGTTTTATCCTTCAAAATGTCTTTTTGGGTCATCTGAATGCGTTTAAAAGTAGATAGAATAAAAATTTATGCATAGGTAAAAGGTAGACTTATTCAGTTTTTCAATGAAATTTGGAGTCCTGACCTTCTTTTCTTAACCTTTCAATGCCTTTCAAGGTGAAGCCCATGGAATTCTAAGATACTGATTGAAATTCCATTATTTGGAGACTATTGCAAGATTTAAGAAATATTAAATGACCCACACAGGCACACACACATCCTCCACAGTCTAATTGTGGAGAAGCTTCATGATAACTTGTGTACCTGGCTTAACTGGATTTGTTCAAATTTTGAATAAAGCTTTTCTGCAATTTCCTTATATTGCTTTGAACTTGTGAATGTAGTTATAAGATGAGGAAGGTTGAAACACTGCACTGCTTTCATCCATCTGTCTCTTGGCAGATATTTAAGGGGCATCTATTCCTGACCTAATGGTTTTTTTATTTTTATTACTCTAAAAAACAAATTAGGGAAGTCGATGTGGTCCAACCAGTTGGGTGCCTGCCTACACATGGGAGGTCCCAGGTTCAGGACCTGGTACTTCCTAAAGAAGACAAGCAGATGTTGCACCATCACAGTGAGCTAGACACCTAAATGAGCAGATGCCCCGAGACAGCAGACGCCGCAGCCCGTGGGGTGTGGATGTGGCTCAGGCTGTTGGGTACTTGCCTCTCATGTGGGAGGTCCCAGGTTAAATTCCTGGTTCCACCTAGAGAAGGTGAGCAAACAGATGAGAGAACCATCTGTGTGTGTGGGCAGTGGGGGGGGGGGGGGTTAATTATTTTTTAATAAGTAAATAAATAAATCTTAAAAAACCTAACAAGTTAGCATGGCACAGGAGCTTATCGTGAATACTGTGAATTGGACACTCCAAATTTAGGTACCATACACCACTAGTGAAAACAAGGGTGTTGAAAAGGGGCCGTCAACTCTTGGTGTAACCTCTTTAAAGTGCAGTTGGGTAATATTTGTCCAAACAGTAAAAGGCCTGGCAATTGAGCTTTTATTAATTTATCTTACAGTTATCCTCACATATATTAGCCACAAGGTTCACAAAAATGCTCCTTGAAGCATGGTTTGCAATAGGAAGGGCTGGAAGGAAGAGAAATGGCAATTTGGGTTGGACAACAGATAAATTATGAGATGTCCATGCAATTCATCACCGAAGAAGAATACGGTGATATAAGCCATTTTCTGAGTTATAGGGTTGGGGGACACTTAGGGGGGCAGAACTCTATGTAATGTGTGCTTCACTATAAAAATAAAATACACACATGCTCACCCAAATAGGCACACACCGATATACATTCTACATGGTAGAAGAAGGAAGAAATTGTATTAGGCATTTACAACCTATTTAAATGGGCTAACAAAAATAAAGGGACCCCTGAGGAAGGAGTCAGGTCCCATCAGATGTCACAGAAGGAACGGCAGGAATGGCACATGCTGCTGCCATTTGCAGGGAATGCAAATAAGATACCAATATTTTGCAAAACAGTGTTGGATAATTTAAGCACACTGCAATTACATCAACTTGCATATTCTCAGAGAAATTTATAATGGTGTCAACAATGTGTTATTTGTAATAGAAATAGCACTTTTTCATACCCAAATTTGTTGTTTGTTTTTGTTAAAGGAAACACATACGCATGCATGTGCACACACACACAGTTACCATTTGTTCTGTGTTATCTCCAAGTATCTAGCTCTAACATGGCCAAACCTGTTACATCTTTTGCTAGTGTTTTTAATTATCTGAAAAAGGATAATTTGGCAATACAGGGTCATAAATTTCTTTTGCTTTCAGCTCTGGGATCATGTATCAGCAATGATTCCAATCTTGCCATGAGGACACCACACGCAAAACAAAACACTCTTATATTTTGAAACTAAGTTTAATTATCTGAGAGTGATTATATTGAGAAATAAGAGAGTTTCGAATACTAAACTTGAATTTCTCAGTCTGTCACAAGATACATGAGAAAAGTCTTTTCTTTCAAGTAATGCAGAGTAAACTAGCGAAGTAGCCTATTCACTGAGAGTTTCGAAATTTATCTTGTTTGAGATAAGATAAATGTAACATGTTAGGATTTGCTAGACATTTTTTTTCTACTTCAGTGATTTTTGCTGTAGTTCTTTCAAGCCTTTAATTCTATAATTAAAAGAATAAACCAAGATTTTTCTCTAACTTCTTTGTAAAATGTTTCCCTTTGCAACATCCTGTATAAAATCAGAATAGCTTTACTTGGCTGTGTTTCTCTTTCAGAATTTAGCCCTTCCATCCAGAAGATAAGCCCGAGGTGAAAGTGAAGTGCAGGGTCCTCTCCATCCTTTCTGAGCATGGGTCTTAGCAATGGGTTATGTTTTCTCATGGCCTTAAGAAATCTCCTCATTTACAAGGACCCAACTGTCCCCTCTGCCTACTAGGAAACAGACTTTCCCCGCTCCTGCATGGTTATACGTCTTAAACCCAGCGATCCTTTGCCCAGTCCATTTCAATTTAATTGCTTCTTATATTGCTTTAACTGTCAGCAAGCTGCTTCTCCCTGCTAGATAAATTCTGGAGGGTGAGCCAGATGCAAGTTTCCTGGTTCATTCCTTCAGGCTGCCACGTGATATACTGGCACTGACATCCAGGCATGCCAGTCTGTATGGAGGCAATACTCTGCTCCCTCTGGACCAGGCACTCACAGTAAGAGCGCAGGCTGGTTCCACACCATGCCAGGGAGGGCATGTGGGGAAGCCGGCTGAGATGCCATGAGATGGTCCTACCATTTTAAAATTTACATTTTTAAAAATTCAGCACTGGCCATGTTGGTCAACCCTTTAATTGTTTGCTGGAGTTTTTAAGAAATTGGTTTTCCCACTTTGTGCTGGTGGTTCACATTTTCTGATGAGGAAAAGCACCTTGGCACATCTTACACTGCTGTCTTGGTGGGCCAGAAGCCTCCTCTTCCTCTTAATTACATTTTGACTTGTGACAAGAACTTGTTATTATAATCCCTGTCTAATATACAAAGCTCTTTTACCTACATCTCTTTGAATAGCCCCCTGTAGGCTCATAATCATCACATTCATTTAGAAGATAAAAAATGCACTAAAAAGAGTGAGATGAATTGTTCAAAGTCACATGGCTACAAATAAGAATTTGAAACACTTGTGGTACTTGAGTGGCACATTGCAGAGAATAAAAACAAAATAAAGCAACAACATTGCTTTATAAGTGACAATAGTTACTTTTTATTACTCAAGAGGTCAGGGAAAATACAAATATTCATATGTTTTCTACCTTGGGCATTTCCTAACTGCCTAAAATTCACAAGATTTTGTGGTCACCTGTTTCCTTATATACATATAGAGTTATTCATGGGATATCTTTGCAAAGATTTTAGCAGTTCTAAAAATGCCCTTAAAACATACAGGCATATATTGTTTTATCATTCTTTGCTTTATTGCACTTTTCAAATACCGTGTTATTCACAATATAAAGGTTTGTGGCAACCTGTCGAGCCAGCCTATCAGTACCATTTTTCCAATAGCATGCACTCACCTCATGTCTCTGTATCACATTTGGTAGCTCTTGCAATATTTCAGAGTTTTCCATTATCATCATATCTCTTGCGGTGACCTGTGATCAGTGATTGATTTTTGATGTTACTATTGTAATTGTTTGGGGGAACCATGAACCGCACCCACATGGATAGTGATCTTTCCTGATAAATGTTGAGTGTACTCTGACAGCTCCACCACCCAACCACTGACCTCTCCCTCCCTCTCTCCAGGAGGAAGATGCAACAATATCAAAATTAGGTCAGTTAATAACCCTACAATGGCCTCTACATATTAACGTGAAAGAAAGAGTTTTTTAAGTCTATACCTGCCATGGATAGTGATTCCACTGAAGGAGCTTGGCAAAGGGAGTGGAAAAACTTCTGGAAAGGATTCACCATTCTAGATGCCATTAAGGACATTTGTGTTGTATGGGCAGAGAACAAAATATCAACATTAACAGGAATTTGAAAGAAGTTGATTCCAACTCTCATGGATGACTTTGAGGGTTTCAAGACTTCAGTGGAGGACTTTTAACTGCAAATGTGGTGGAAATAGCTTAGTTGGTGCAATCTCATGATAAAACTTTAACAGTGAGAAGTTTCTGCTTATGGATGAGCAAAGAATGTGGTTTCTAGAAATGGAATCTACTCCTGGTGAAGATGTTGTGAACACTGTTGAACTGACAACAAAGGATTTAGAATATTACATCAACTTAGTTGATAAAGCAGCGGCAGGCTTTGAGAGGACTGACAACAATTTTCAAAGAAGTTCTAATGTGGATTAAATGCTATCAAACAAAATCACATGTGGCAGAAATCTTTGTGAAGAGTCAATCTGCAGTGAATTTCATTGTTGTCCTATTTTTAAAAGGACACCCGGAACTTCAGCAGCCACCACCCTGATCAGTCAGCAGCTATGGACATCAGTGCAAGACCCTCCACCAGCAGGAAGATTACATGACTCACTGAAGACTCAAATGAAGGTTAGTTCTTTTTTGTTTGTTTAGCAAAAAAATCATTTTAAATTAAAATATGTACATTGTTTTTAGACATAATGCCATTGCACCCTTAATACACTGTAGAACTTTTATATGCCTTGGGAAATTTTTTAAAAAATCATGTGATTCACTTTATTGCTATGAGCACTTTATTGCTGTGGTCCAGAAGCACACCCACAATTTCTCTAAGATATACCTGTAATCATTTCAGGTCTTACTTACATAATCATTTTCTGAAAATTGCTTATGGTTTTCTGCAGAATGAAAAGATTTCTTCCCAGGGTTGACTGCCAGGATCCAACTGTTTCTGTTGGGTTTGAAGAGCTATGTTGGAAGTGGAGCTTCCAGTACCCTCTCTTGTCATGTTCTCTTGCCTTGAGGGTTTGAAGTTTGCCCCTTCTCTACTACTTGGCTGGTTTATAAGTCATTTTTCTATGCTCTCCTAAGAAAGATATAGGTTGTTTATCTCACTTTCCCAGAAATCAGATCATATAGCAATGCACTTATGTCCATTGCAGATCTAATGTGGATAATGATTTGGAAAATACGTAACTCATACATTTTGATTCCTCCCTTCATTCTCCATGGCTGATCAAGGAGGGCCCTCACTCTGGAAAAGAATAAGGTGGTGCTGCCTCAAATTTTTTTTTTATCTCTGTGGCATATGCTTGCTTGCCAAGAACTCCTCCACCTCCACCTGACTCTTCTCTGGCAGAGTAGGCTCCCAGCCAACAGGCTGCCCTTAACCAATGCTTAGTTTCTGAGGTTCAGTGGTTCAATGGCCCCAAGAGGGTATCTGCTTGGGGGGATCTGGAAAAGGTTCTCCCTCTTGGTGGAAAGGGCCTCCATTTGCATGTTTCTGGGTAAGAAGCCAATGACTAAACCTGTGTGGTGAGAGGGAATGTGTTGGAGCTTGAATTCACGCTCCAAAGGACCAAGGCCCCTCCTCAATGCTGTGCTTGAGTCAATGAACCACCAGCCAGTCAATCTCCACGTTTCATGCTCTAGGAAGTAACACTGTTTATGCATTTGAGGCACTTCTAATCATGCATTCTGTTATTTGTAGACTGAAACAATCTATTTCTACCACTTCAGTGATTTAAAGGTTTTAAAAATCTAGTGTTGTCTTGAGAGACAAAAAAAAAAAAAAAAAACTTCTCAACTTCTTTAGCTCTCAGTAGTATTTCAAGTATCAGATCTCCCTAAGTTGATCATACATTTACTAAAGGTCGAGGATGGAAATTAGGAAATGGAACAAAGGGAGAGAAAAGCCAGGCTTTCTTGCCCAAAGAATAGTGGGGAGAAGAATCAGGGAGAGGTAGGGAGAGCAGAAGTGAGGTGCTTTGCCAACTGCCCCCTCTACATGGAATCGCAGAGGGGAGAGCATGATGAATAGAGAGGCAAAATGGGATGCAGAAAGGAGGTGGGCTCCACTCATCACCTTGGGTCTGGGCCTGGGCGGAGAACATTCCCAGCATATCCATGAAAGTTCCGTGTATCCATTCCCAGGCACAGGCCACTGGCATGCCTGCAATGGGGACAAATCATTTCATCAACACTTTCTACTGGTGACTGAGCCGTTTTTAAAAATCATGAGTGAAGATGAAAAGATCCAAAAGAATTTGCCACAAGGAGTCCTACCCAAAAGAATCAGTCATGGATGTCCTTTGATAAAATTAAGGTTATTCCAGGAACAGAGTATGGTGTAGAGAAGCAGGTACTTGAAAGGAAGCAAAAGCACACTTAACTAAATGGTTGCTCCTAATGGAGCCACAAAGTAAAGTATTTTCTCTCTCTATTTTCAGAACTCAGAAATCTCACCAGAATGTATTTCCATGTAGTTGTTTAATGTCCCAATGTCTTGTTAACACTTGGAAGTCATTTCAATTTAAAGGCTAAGCCTTTTTTTTCCATTCAAGCAGAATTTTGTTTTCCTTCCAATAATATCCTGTTCAATTTCTCTTCTTTATCATTCTGGAAATCCTCTTAGGTGACTATTCCATTGTTTAATCTGAACTCTTGTATTTTTTAAAAAAATAAGACTCCTTTATTTTGCTCATGAACCAGAAGCTTTTGTAAGATGGACTAGTCTTTTTATTTTGTGTCTCTGCCTGGGGCAGGTGGTGCTATCCTTACTCCTTTCCTGATGCTGGGCTGAGGAGGCTCCAATGCTGGGGCGAGTACAGATGGGGCTCCTTAGGCAGCTTTCTTGCTCTTTCTTTCCTCTCTCCATGTGACCTCTCCATGTGGTAAGCTCAGGGGAGCTGGGCTTCTCAAACAGCAGCTGTCAGAGATAGAGAGAAACTAGCAGGGACTGAGTTGTCTTTCCTAACCTGGTCTCGGAAGTCTTGGAGCATCACTTCTTCCCAAAAAAGGTCAGTTACAAAGCCCTTTCCAGGGTCAAGGGAATTGGATAGAGACACTACCTCTTAATGGGAAGAGTATTAATTTTTTTTTTTTACATAGATATTAAAAGCACACCGGTCACCCCTCTGCCCACAAAGTATTTTTATTCCTCCCACATGAAAATTACATTCATCCTCACCCCCCACTCCACCAAAGTCCATCATCAGCGGTCTCAGATGCAGGTGAGTGTCTTTGGAGGGCTCCCTCGGTAATAGCTCCTCTTCATCTAAAGACCTGTGCCCTGAAGAGATGGCTTATATCTGTCCCTCATTCACCTAACCTATAAATGTGGGCAGAAATAGGATTTGTTTGTTTCACCAACAAAATACAAGCTTGATCTTCAGGTCAAAGGAAACAAGGATTGGGGGACGGATGCAGCCTTGGGTGGATGCTCAAATGTGTTACTCATTGACAGCCCTGCCCACACGTCCGCTCCTCCTATTCACAAGTGTTGGAGCACAGGAGACTCAGGTATGGAATAGTGTGTCTTTGACATTGGAGCTAGTATAACAGAGACTGGGGGCTTTAACAGCCAGATGACAAGGCACCCTATATATCTGAAGAAAGCAGCCTTGGTTTTATGCCTCTACCTCACTATCCTGAAAGTCATGACCCTTCCATGCCAAAAGAAGCAATAATATTTTCAGCTACCGAGGTCACTCATAGATGATCAGCAATTCTCACTAAGCTATCGAGATTTATTCAAATTACTTCCTCAATCCAATTCCCTACATAGGAAAAAAAGACACAAAGAAAGACTCACCAAGATTTAAATAATGAAAAATAAAACCTCAATCAACAAGTAGAAAAACAAAATTTTAATAAATCATTAATAATAGATTAATAAACACACCAATAGAAACATAACTATCTCAAAGAGATTTAAGAGGATATTTTAGTTTTCTCAGTTGCACAAGCAAATACCATGCAATTGCTTGTCTTAAACAGTAAGAATTTACTAGCTCATGGAAACAGTGGGAATTTATTAGCTCATGGAAACAGTGAGAATTTATTAGCTCATGGTGCAAGGCTAGACAAAAGTCCAAATCAAGCTATGATCAAGGCTTTTAAGTAAATGCTAAATGAGTGAGTGAATGAATGAACAATATCTAAAGGATTTCTTTACCTTTGTAGATTATAAATTCAATCTAAAGTTTAAATAATAGAGATTAGGCTCATATAGTGAAATATATTTACTTACACTTTACTATTTGGCTGTTGTGAATTTGAATTCATAGAAAATTATATAGTACAGTTTTAATATTGCATTTAATTCCTTTCTCAGCAGAATGTTGATAAAAACCCTTGACTAAGAAATTATCTGTGTCTTAAAACGGTCTGGATTTCTTTTGAATGTCTGCTTATCAGATTCTGTTGAGCTAGTTCTGGGTGTCCATGTTTTCTTATGCCTGGACCATTTTTCATGGTCTCTACTACTCCTTCAGTTTATTTTTAAGTATAAAGACTTATTATCCTAGATGGAAAAGCTGTTTTCCTTTAATATACTCTTAAAATAATGGTTACCAGTTACTTCAACAAAGTCTCACCATCTGTTCTTACATGGTTTGGCCAGTGTTTTTTGCTGACTCATTATTAAGGAAGAATAGTCCTCTAAGCAGTTATACCAAGTCAAATTTCTTCTACATTGGATGGTCAATGCCATTAACACTGTGTGTGCCTCACTCTGTGCAACACACTCAGTTATTGCATCTGAAGGAATAGGACTCCTTTGTCTTTTGATCAAGAGACTGGCATGCGGTGGGGTATAAGTCAAATGCATTTTAGATTCTGCCATCACAGAATTTACCAGTGCGAGGTGTACCTGTTTCCAAGTGCTGCTGTAACAATCATCCCAAAATGGATGGCTTACAGCAAGAGAAGCGTATGCTTTCACAACTCTCAAGGTTCTAGGGCAGGAGCCCGTCTGACACCCTCAAACTTCCAGTGACTGTCCAAACTCTTCAGTGATCCTTGCCGTGTAAACGCATCACTTCAGTCTTGGCTTCCCTGGTCCCAAGACATTCTTCCTGCGTGTCCCTGTGCTTGTACCCATTCCTCTCAAAAGAATGCCTATCGCTTCAGGTGGAGGGCTCACACTGATCCTGTAGGACCTCATCTTAGGTTGCTTACATCTTCAGAGGCTCTACTTCCAAAGGTCAAATTTATAGGTTCCAAGTGGACATGAGTTTTGGGGGACACTATTCCACCCAATATACAGGGCAAATGACAAATGGGAGTTCATGGGAAAGAGAAATATGTGGCGAGGTGCTAGGACAAGGGAAAGTTCTGTGAATAATGCAGTATTTCACCTGGGCTTTGAAAGAGGTATAGGGTTTGGTTGTAGGATTTGGAAGTAAAAATTTCTTAAAGAGGAAACAGATTAAGAAAAAGTACAGAGAGGCTAGTAGGTCAACAGTTCCACCATAGAAAATAACATGGAAATTATATAAGCTACTCCATTCTATTCTATACCTCAAAATTAAGAGAAAACAATATGTGCTTTCCATTAGCATCTTTTCAAGTTTCTTTCCTATAGTTTTTATTATCTTCATAATTCTTTGATCTATATATATTGTTATTATATATTAATAATATTATGATATTATTGTTGATCAGTCATTATTTTATTTATTTCTGTATATAAAGGCCTTGCATTAATTTCAATACTCAGGCCTCTAGCTTACAATTCAGAAATACTAACAGTTTAATTCCCCAAACTCTAAAAGCAAAATGTTCAATGCCCATGAAATTATCCCATTTTATAGAAGAGTCAATCTGGAATATATTTATACGATAAAAGCAACTAGTTTGCGCTCTGTTTTCTCTAATTGGTAAGTTGCTAGTATTATATAAGCACAGTAGGGAACTTTTAATTGACTCTTTGTATTAATATAAAAATTATGCTTAATAACACAAGGAAGAATGATTGCAGAGCATTTCACCATATGCCTCAATGGTCTTTGTTTCCTTTCAGTATACTTATCTCCAAAGCAGTCATTCTATTGGCTCCATGGTTATAAATCTTGTCAGGAAGTGCTTTCTATAACAATAAATACCTCTCTGCCCCATTACCAAAAAAATTCCCTGTGTTTCATGCCTACATTTAGCTTTGGCTATACTCAGAGAAAACAGAGAGATTGTATTGAGCTGACATACAAACTAAAATCTGAAATTCAGAGATTAAAAAAAGAATAATTCCATAACTCTATCTCTTTTTTAGTAATATTTAGGAATGCTTGTCTTTCACTCTTATTTTAGTGGAGTTTTCTGTAGAGATGAAATAATCCTTATTTTAAGAAAGAATAACCGTATCTTTATCCTTATTGTCTACTGTGTGCTTTCAGTGCTCTCTCTCTTGTGTTCATCATGAAGTAGGCGCTCTTATTCTCATTTTACAGAAGAAGAAAGAGAGTCTTAGAGTGCTGTGAAAAAAGTTTCGGAGCCAGTAAAAAAGGAGAAGTGACTCAATCCTAGTGACCGCTGTCTTCAAGCCCAGAAGCCTTCCCCCCCCAACTGAGAGATGAGTCTTTCAGCTTCAAAAGAAAACAAACAAAAATCAAATAAACAAAAATCCTCTTTTCTCCCTCTTTAGTTCGATGAGAGTCACATTCATACAAGGACATTGAGCAATCAACAATTACTTTTTCCCCCCTCCACACAGGAGATGAACCACAAATTATTATAACAACACTGGTCATTGCTCTCGCCAAAGTATTTCATCATCTTCTGGCGTCCCTTACATCTTGATATGCTTACCCAGCATGACTGATGGCTTGGTTCTTAATAAAGAGGCTAGTTAAGCAAAGAAGTTAATTATGGGAGATTTTTCTTTGGCTCCAGGGCTCGGCATGCACAGACAGGACCCTGCACGAAATCCCCCAGCATGTGACTATAAGATGCTTCTATTCTGCCAGCATCAACTAACTTCATTAATTAAAAGCACATTGCATGTTATCACAAAAGATTGATTTTTCTAGGAATAATTATCAGTTGGCATTTATGATGAGCATGAAGAAGAACAGATAATAAGATGATAGTCATGAGTTTCCTCAATTTAGGGCAGCAAATATTTAAGATTAGGATTAAAATTTCAGGAGAGAGAACTTCAATGACAATCTGCAAAGAAAAGTTTGTGAGTGTTCTTTTTATTTTGTTTAGGCTGGCATTGGAAGGTAAATATTTGTTCAGACACACTGGGTAGGTGTGATTTAACAGTATATGATCCTAAACACTAAACATTAGAGAATAGGTTTAAGTACTTTGCCCTTCTGTGCTTAAAGAAAAACAGTGCAAAATAATAAATAAAGAGTGTGCAAAGCTTCCAAAGGTTGGAAAAAAATCTAGTCAAGTTATCTATTTGAAGCACATCACTGATATTTTCAGCAAGAAAAGCAGTGTTCTGAGGGTGTTATAATTTTAGAGCATCTCAATATTAAAATGGCCTACTTTATAGCACCAATATAAAAGAATAACATTGATAACAAAAAAGAATCTGGGATCAAGGAGCAACACGACTTTTTCCCTGGCAGAAGGTTTTAAATCTCCTCTTAAATTCCATCCCAGAATTCATTATTTTACAAATCTACATTTAAACCAGAAGAGTTCCAAATGGTAGAAAAAGCTCTTTATCTGGAACTGATACTTTTTCATTGCCTGGTGTAATGCATTAAATCATTTCTATTGAAAGACTTCAATGATGCTTAAATATTTAATATCATGTTTAAAATATTTTCCAGAACCCAGCAACATTCTGGACTTTTATCATGATACATTTTGCCAAAGACCACAAATAAAGCATTAAAAAAGCAATGATGGGGAGCAGATATAGCCCAATGGCCGAGCGCATGCTTCCCATGTATGAGATGAGTCCTGGGTTCAGTCTCTGGTACCTTAAACAAGCAAGCAAACAAAGAAACAAACAAATGCAATGGCAAACACATACCCAGGCACAGGGACCAAAGTCCTTGGAGACCCAGGAGGAACACAAGCTGCTGAGGAGTGCTCCATACCAAAGGAGAGCTCCATAGAAAGATTGGCAAGAACTGTTGTGAACTCACTCAATCCAGTTTCAGTTGGTTGGACCAGCTAAAGGCAAAACAGACTTCTGAAGTGACCCACCTTTCTGGATTAATCTCACTGGGTTCCCTGGGGCTGGATACCCTATGCTCTAATAGGGAAAAAAATATCAGAAGAAAGTCTCACACAAATAAATGGGAGTTAAACTGAATGAATTAAATATAGTTTGGGTCCCAGAACAGAATAGTATAAAGAAAATGGGGTGCTGAGAGAGTGAGAAAATTTGAACAAATCTTAAGAGATGGGGAGAAAAAATGTACAGAACAGATCAACATTCTCAGAGAAGGAATAAGGACAGGAAGCTCTCTCCTAGAAGTGAAACAATTGCACAAAAATTATGCCACATATCCAGGGCAAGAATCAGATGAAAAAGAGCTGAGAAAATCTAACAGGTAAACAGAGGCTATTTTAAAGGTCTCAAGTAAGTTTACCAAGCAATGAAGAGGAACCTTAACACAAAGCCCATCAAAAATTAAACCCTAGACAAGAGGGAGAAACAGATGTTCAGAGTTAGCTCATCAATATAATTAGATGTTTAGACATCAGGAAAAATTATAAGCCATACTAAGAAACAGGAAGATATGACTCAGTCAAGGGAACAAATTAAAGCTTCAGAGAAGACTCAGAAGTTAAAAAAACTAATAAAATTCACTTGAACATATCTAAATCAATTCAAGGAGATAAAGAGATAAGGGTTGCTAAGAAGATAATGTGTGAGCATAAAGAAAAACTTGAAAGTATAAAAAGAAACATAACAGAAATTATGGGTATGAAAGGCACAATAGCTTTAGGGTTAAAGACAAACAACGGCAAATTTGAACAGGCAGAAGAAAGGATCAGCAACCTAGAAGACAGGAAAATTAAAATCATATCATCAGAAGAACAGATAGAGGAAAGAAGAGAAAAAAATTGAGTTTCAGGAATATGAGTGGCAGCAAGAAACATGCAAACATATGTGTCATGGTTGTCTCAGAAGGAGTAGAGAAGACAAAAGGGATAGAAAGAATATTTGAGGAAATAATGGCCAAAAGTTTCCCAACTCTTATGAAAGACATAAATATACATGTCCACAAAGCACAGCGTAATACAAACAGAATAAATCCTAATATACCTCTCACAAGACACAGACTAATCAGAATGTCAGTTGCCAAAAATAGAGAATTTTGAATGCTGCAAGAGAAAAATGATCTATCACATAAAAGGGTGCTTAAAAAGACTATAAGCCTATTTCTTATCGGAAACCATGGACGGGAGAGGCAGTGGTGTCATTTGGTTAAGGTACTGGAGGAAACAAAAAAACTGCCAGAAAAATTCTTTATCCAGCAAAACTGTCCTTCAAAAATGAGGGAGAGTTTTAAGTATTCACAGAAAAAAAGAAAGAAATTTATCAACAAGACACCTTCCCTACAGGAATTACTAAAGGGAGTTGTGGGTTGAAAGGAAAATTTTGACAGGAGAGAGTTGTTGGGAGTAGTTGAAGAAATGAAGGTCATCAGTAAGGGTAAATGCAAAATCCAAAATAATGTATACTTGGTATATACCTCTACTCTTTAATTTATGTAAGAATCATAGTACAATTGAACAAGGAAAAGGCATATATACTAATAAGTAACATAAAATATGAAGTGGTAAAGAGGGATACAATCTAAATAAGAGGGGAACCAGAGGGATATGGCAGTTATTGAAGCTAAGTTGGTATCTTTTCAAATTGGTAGATTATAGATGCAGGTTATGTAACATAAACCCCAGGGTAACTACAAAGAAAGTATTTTTTTAAATATACAGAAACAGAAATGAGAAAGGGATCAGTGAGACTTGTTACATAGATCAACTATACAGAAAATATAGTTTGCAGTAAAAGAAAGGAGAAACTCTCTCTCTCTTTCTCCCTCTCTCTCTCTATATATATATATACACATACATATAAAACCAAAGGACAAGCTGACTCAAGTAAATACTACCTTTACAGTAATAATACTAATGTAAATGGATCATATTCCCCAATCAAAAGAAACAGGTTGGCAGAATGGATAAAAAAGTATGATCAAACTATATGCTTTTTACAAGAGACTATCCTTAGACCCAAAAACACAAACAGGTTGAAAGTGAATGAATGGAAAAAGATATTCCATGCACCTAGTAAACAAAAAGGAGCTGGGATAACTGTACCAATATCAAACAAAATAGACTTAAGTCAAAATCTGTTATAACATACAAAGAAGGACACTATAAATTAATAAAAGGAACAACCAACCCAGAAGAAATAACAATCATAAATATTTATGCACATAACAATGTTAGCCCAAAATACATGAGGCAAACACTGGCAAACCTAAAACAGGAAATAGAAACCTCCATTTTAATAGTTGAAGACATCAATGCACCATTCTTATCAAAAGATAGAATATCTAGACAGAAGATCAATAAAGAAACAGAGGAACTAAAAATAGGATAATGAGCTAGAACTAGTAGACTTATACAGAACATTGTACCCCAAACCAGCAAGATATGCATTCTTCTCAGGTGCATTAGGATCATTCTGAAGGATAGATTACATGTTGCATCACAAAACAAACAAGTCTCAATAAAGTTAAAAGACTGAAATCCTACAAAGCATCCTCTTTGACCTTCTTGGAATGAAGCTGGGAATCAGTAACAGGTGGAGAACTGGAAAGCCTACAAATATCCGGAAGTCAAATAACACTCTTAAACAACCAGGTGGTCAAAGAAGAAACTGCAAGGGAAATCAGTTAACATCTTGAGACAAATGAAAATGAGGACACAACATACCAAAACTTTTGGGATGCAGCAAAGGAAGTGCTGAGAAGGTAGCTTACAGCCCTAATAGCCTACACTGAAAAAAAAGAGAGATCTAAAATTGAAGACCTAACGGTACACCTTGAGGAAATAGAGAAAGAACAGCAAACCAACCCCAAAGCAAGCAGAAGAAAAGAAATAAAAAAGATTAGGGCAGAAGGAAATGAAATTGAGAATGAAAAACCAATAGAGAGAATTAACAATACAGAAAAATGTGTTTTTTGTAAAGATCAATAATATTGAAAAACAGTTAGACTGACAAAGAATAAAAGAGAGAAGATGCAAATAAATAATGTCAGAAATGAGTGGGGGATGTTACTACTGATTCCACTAAAATAAAAAGTGCCATAAGATGATACTATAAACAACTGTATGCCAACAAATTAGACAATCTTGACTGGATAAATGCCTAGAAACACATGAGCAACCTACACTGACCCTACAAGAAGTAGAAGACCTCAACAGACCAGTAAGAGGTCCAATCAGTCATCAAAAACCTCCCAACAACAAAAAAAAAAAGCTCAGCACCAAATGGCTTCACAGGTGAATTCTACCAATGATTCCAGAAATTAATGCCAACCCTGCTCAAATTTTTCCTGAAAATTGAGAGGGAACACTATGTAACTCATTCTATGAGACCAATATCACCATAATACCAAAGCCAGATAAAGATACTATAAGAAGAGAAAATAGCAGATGAATTTCTCTTACAAGCATAGATGCAAAAATCTCCAACAAAATGCTTACAAATCAAATCCAATAGCAAATCAAAAGAATTATACACTATGTTAAATGGGCTTTATCCCAGGTATGCAACAGTGGTTCAACTTAAGAAAGTCAATTAATATAATATTCCACATCAACAAAAGAGAGGGAAAAACCATATGATCACCTCAATTGATGTAGAAAAGACATTTGACATAATTCAGCACCCTTTCTTGATAAAACACTTAGAGAAAAGTAGGAAACATCCTCAAAATGATAAAGGGAATATGTGAAAAACCCATAGCTAACATCATACTAAATTTTGAAAGACTGCAAGCTTTCCCTCTAAGATCTGGAACAAGATAAGGATGCCTACAGTCACCACTGTTATTCAATATTTTATTGGAGGTTCTTGCCAGAGCAATTATGCAATGAAAAGAAATTAAAGGCATCCAAGTTGCAAAGAAAGAATTAAAACTATCACTATTTGCAGATGTCTTGATCCTCTATATAAAAAGGCCTGAAAAACTGGCAAAGATACTAGAGCTAATAAATGAATTCAAGACAGTGGCAGGGTACAAGATCAACAAGTAAATATCTGTAGTGTTTCTATATACTAGTAATGAGGAAGCTAAGGAGAAAATCAAGAAAAAAATCCATTTAAAATAGCAGATAAAAGAATCAAATATCTAAAAATAAATTTAACCAATGATGTTCACAAAAAACTCTAAAACATTGGTAAAAGAAATCAAAGAAAACCTAAGTTAATGGAAGGGCATTCCATGTTCATGGATTGGAAGACTAAAATTGTTGGATGTCAGTTCTATCCAAAATGATTTACAGATTCAACAGAATCCCACCCCCACCCCCAAATTCCAATAGTCTGCTTTGCAGAAATGGAAAAGCCAATTATCAAATTTTTTTGTAAGGGCATTGAAATTGCCAAGAACATATAGAAAAAAGAAAGACAAAGATAGAAGACTTATACTTCTTGACAGTAAAGCATGTTACAAAGCTACAATGGTAAAAACAACATGGTGCTGGCACAATAATAGATATGCAAACCGATGGAATTCAATTGAAACTTCAGAAATAGACCCTCAGACCTATGGTCAATTGATTATTAACAAGTCCCTACCAGTTCACTCAACTGGAAAGAAATAGCCTATTCAGCATATGGTGCTAGGAGAACTTGATGTTCATGTGCAAAAGAATGAAAGAGGACCCTTATTTCCATCATAAACAAAAATGAGCTTCAAATGGATCAAAGACCTAAACATAAGAGTCAGGACTCTAAAACTCCTAGAAGAAAATATAGGGAAGCATCTTCAGCATTCTTAGTCTAATGTAGACATTTAACCAGAGATTGAATTGATATTTCCATTTTGATGTAAAAAATGTGCCCTAGTATATCCTTCTTTGGACCAAATAAACAAAACTACAGACTACTAAAATTTATCCAAGATGAAATAGATAACCTGAATAGTCTTATAACTAGTAAATAAATTGAACTTGTAGTTGAAGCCTACTATAAAAACCCCAGACTCAGATTACTTCACTGGGGGATTTACTCAAACATTTAATGAAGAAATAAGACCAGTACTATGCAATGTCTTCCAGAAAATAGAATAAGAGATAATACTTCAAAACCCATTTTACATTACCTGAATTACCCTAATAGCAAAATCAGACAGAGACAGCATAAAAGAAGAAAGAAAGAAAAATAACTATAAGACAGTATCCCTAATGTAAAAATGTGCAAAATTCCCTAACAAAATATTAGCAAACCAAATCCAGCAATATATCAAAAGAACAATACAACATGATCAAGTAGAATTTATCTTCAAAATGCAAGACTGGTTTAAAATTTTAAAAACAAGCAAATGCATTGTATCTATTCAACATGTAAAGAAGAAAAACATGATCATATCCATTGAGGCTAAAAATGTTTTTGACAAAAGTCAATAGTTATTCATGAAAAAATCTCAGCAAATTCAAAATAGAAGGCAACTTCTTCAACTTTTAAAGGGAATATACAGAAAAAGAAAAAAAAAAACAAAACCAAAGGACAAAACAAAACAAAATACTACAACTAGTCTCATACATAATTGTGAAAGAGTGAATGATTTTCTTCTAAATTCTCACTACTGCTATTCAGCATAATACTGGCTGTTATGGCCAGTTCAATTAGAGTAGGAAATAAGGAAAAAAACATACAGATCAGAAAGGAAGAACAATAAATGTCCCTATGTGCAGATTATCTACATAGAAGATCTCAAGGAATCTGTGAAATTTCTCCTAGAACTAATATGTTCAGCCAGAGTGCAGGATTAAATTTGACATGCAAAAATTTATTATATTTCTATACTCTAGAAATAAGCACATGAAAGCAAATATTAAAAACACAATACCAAATCACAACATGCTAAAAATGCACTGAAAATATAAAAAAAAAAAAGAATTTGCACACTGAAAACTAGTACAAACCATTGATGAAAGAAATCAAAGAAGATATAGTTATTCTGTATTCATGGGTTGGAAGACTCAACATAGTAAATATGTTGATTTCTTCCACATTGATATGCAAATTTAAAACACACCTAGCAAGATTTTTGGTAGATGTAGACAAGATTATTGTAAAATTCATTCATTTGTCAAATTTATCAGCACTTCATTTCTTTTTAAGGTTTAATAATATTCCATATTTGTTTAGCTATTCCTTAGTTGATGGACACTTGGGTTCCTTCCATCACTGGGCAATTGTAAATAATGCTGCTATGAACATTGGTATGCAGATATCTGTTTGAGTCTCTTTCAGTTCTTTTCAGTATATACCTAGAAGTGGAGTTGCTGGTTTAATATGGTAATTGTTTCTTTAATTGTATTAGGAATGGCCAAGCCATCTTCCATAGTAGCTGTACCATTTTACATTCCTACAATCAATGAATGAGTCTTTCTGTTTCTTCACATCCTCTCCATTCCCTGTAGCCATTGTTGAGGTCCCATTTATCTGTTTTTTCTTTTGTTTCTTGTGCTTTGTGTGTAAAGTCTAAGAAAATGTTGCCTATCACAAAGTCCTGGAGATACTTCCCTGTGTTTTCCTCTAAGAATGTCATAGTTTAATTCCTTATATTTAGGTGTTTGATCCATTTTGAGTTGATAGGTGTATATGGTGTGAGGTGGGGGTCCACTTACATTCTCTTGCATATTTGCATATGAATATCTGGTTTTCCCAGAACCATCTGCTGAAGATATTATTAATTCCCCACTGAGTGGATGTGGCCCCCTTGTCAAAAATCAGCTGACCAAAAATTGATTTAGAATGGTTGATTTCTAAACCCCCAATTTGATTGCATTTGTCCATACAGATATCTGACATTGTGACAGTGCTAGGGTGTTTTGATTACTGTAGTTGGTGATAAGTTTTAAGACTGGAAATTTTGATTCTTCCACTTTGCTCTTCTTTTTCTTGATGGCTTTGGCTATTTGGGGTCACTTATCTTTCCATATAAATTTGATGATTGGCTTTTATAATTCTTCATAGTAGGCTGTTGGAATTTTGATTGAGGATACACTGAATCTGGAAGTTATTTTGAGTAAAATCAGTCTCTTAATATTTGGTCTTCTAATCCATGAAAACAAATGATCTTCCATTTATTTAGGTCTTCTTTTATTTTAGTAGTGTTTTGTAGTATTCTAGGTACAATTCCTTTACATCCTTGGTTAGATTATCTTTAGATATTTGATTCTTTTGTGAATATTGTAAAATGAAATTTTTTTCTTGATTTCTTCTTCAGATCATTCATTACCAGTGTTTAGAAACACTACTAATTTTTAGGTAATAATGTTTTACCCTGTCACTTTGCTGAATTAATTAAATAGGTATAGGAGCTTTGTTGTGGATTTTTCAGTAATTTCTGTACATAGGATCATGTCATATGCAAAAAGAGAGTGTTCAACTTCTTTCTTTCCAATTTGGATGCATTTTATTTCTTTTTCTTGCCTACTTGCTCTTGCTAGAACTTCTAGTACAATGCTGGATAACAGTGGTAACAGTAGACATCCTTGTCTTGTTCCTGATCTTAGATGGAAGGCTTTCAGTTTTTCATGTCATTCCTTCTTAAGACAAAATAATATTCTATTGTAGGTATATATTAATACCATATTTTGTTTATCCATTCATCATTTGATAGACACTTAAGTTGCTTCCATCTTTTGACAATGGTCAATAATTCTGCTATGAACATTGGTGTGCAAATGTTTCTTTGAGTCCCCACTGTCAATTCTTTGTGTGTGTACCTAAAAGTGGAATTGCTGGATCATATGGTAATTTTATACTTAAAATTCTGAGCAATCGCTAAACTGTTTTCCATAGTGATGGCACAATTTTACATTCTTACCGACAATGTACATGTGTTCTTATTTTTCCACATTATCTCCAACACTTGTTATTTACTATTATTTTTATAATAGTGGGTATGAGATGATATCTCATTGTTTTATGTTGTGGTTCCCTGATGAATAGTGACTTTGGGCATCTATTCATTTTCTTATCAGTCATTTGCATGTTTTCTTTGGAGAAATGCTTATTCAAGTATTTTTCCCACTTTTTAATTTGGCAATGTCTCTTTGGTTGTTAGGTGTAAAATTTCTTTACATATTCTGGGTATTAAACCTTTATCAGATATATGGTTTTCAAATGTGTTCCTTCATTTTATATGTTGTTTTTTTATTTTCTAGATAAAGTCCTTTGATTCATAGAAGCTTTTGATTTTTGATTCTTATGAAGTTCAATTTACCTATTTTTTGTTATTGTTTGTGCATTGCAGTAATGTCTAAAAACCACCGCCCAAAACAAGGTCCTGAAGATCTTTCCCTATGATTTCTTCTATAACTTTAATAGCTTTTTTTCTTATATTTAGATCTATGGCTGATTATCCTTCCATATGAATTTGCTGACTGCTCTTTCCAATTCTGCAAAGAAGTCTGTTGAAATTTTCATTGGAATTGTATTGAGTATGTATGCACTTTGTGTAGAATTGATATATTAACATTTAATCTTCCAATCTATAAACCGAATATGTTTATTAGCAATATTTTCTTAACTTCTATTAGCAATATTTTGTAGTTTTCCATGAACATATCTTTATGTACATTGATTATTTTAGTTGTTATTGAAAGTGGAATTTTTTTCTTTCTTCCTCTTCAATTTGTTCATTACTAGTCTATAGAAACACCACTGATTTTTGCTTTGTGATCTTGTACCCTACCACCACTTTCCTGAATTTGTTTATTATCACTAGTAACTTTACTGTGTAATTTTTCAGGATACTCTGTGTACAAAATCTTGCCATCTGCAAATAGGGAGAGTTTTACTTCTTTCTTTCCTATTTGAGCATTTCCTATTCCCCACCTTTTCTTTTTTTGCCTAATAGATCTGATTAGAATTTGCAGTACATTGTTGATTAGCAGTGGTGACAGCGGGCATTCTTGTTTTGTTTCTAATCTTACAGGTGAAGCTTTCTGTCTTTCAGCATTCAGTGTGATGTTAGCTGTGAGTTTTTCATATTTGCCCATTATCTTATTGATGACGTTTTCTTCCATTGCTACTTTTTCAGGTGTTTTATCAGGAAGGCATGACAAATTTATCGAATGCTTTTTTGTATGTCAGTTGAGATAATCATGTGTTTTCCCCTTCTTCCTATTAATGTGGTATGGTACATTAAGTGATTTTCTTTTATTGAACCACCCTTTCATACTTGGGCAAACCCACCTGATTATGGTATATAACTCTTTTAATGTGTTGTTGGGCTCAGTTTGCTAGAATTTTGTTGAGAATTTTTCATCTATACCATGAGGAATGTTGGTCTGTAATTTTCTTTTTTTGTTATAGCTTTATCTAGTTTTGATATTAATGTAATGCTGATTTCATAGATTGAATTGAAATTGTTTCTTCCTCTTTAATTCTTTTCGAAGGTTATGAGCTTTATTAGTGTTCATTCTTTTGTTTGGTAAAATTCACCAGTGAAGCTGTATGGACCTGAGATTTTGTTTGTTGAGACATTTTTGATTACGATTCAATCTCTTGTTACTGGTCTGTTGGTATCATCTATCTCTTATAGAGTCAGTGAAGAAGTTTTTGTTTTTCTAGGAATTTGTCCATTTAATTGGGGTTATTAATTGTTGGCACACTTTTGTTCATGGTATCCTCTTTTGATCCTTTTTATTTCAGTGGTGTCAATAGCAATGTTCTCCCTTTCATTCTTGATTTTAATTATTTACATCTTTTTTTTTCTTTTTGTCCTAGGTAAAGTTTTGTCAATGTTATTGCTCTTTTCAAAGAGCCTACATTCAGTTTTATTAACATTCTCTGTTGTTATATTATTCTCTATTTCATTTATCTCTACTCTAAGCTTTGCTGTTTTTTTCCCTTCTGCTCGTTTGGGTTTAGTTTTTTTTAATCTTGTTCCTCCATTTGTGTGGTTAGATCTTCTTTTTTAATGTAAGCCTTTAGGGCTATAAATTTCCCATGTAGCTCTGCCTTTGCTGTGTATCAAAAGATTTGAAATATTGGATTCTTATTTTCATTTGTCTCAAGTTAATTCTCAGTTTTCCTTTGATTTCTTTTTTGACATAATCATTGTTTAACAGTGTGTAGTTTAATGTGATTTTCCAGTTCCCCTTCTGTTATTGATTTTTAGCTAAATTCCATTGTGGTCAGAGAAGATGCTTTGCATAATATCAATCTTTAAATTTATTACAACTTATTTTTTTACCTAACATATGGTCTATTATGGAGAATGTGAACCATCTTAGAACTATGAGTATTCTTCTGTTTTGGGGAGCAGTGTTTCTTCTAATTATGTTAGGTCTAGTTCATTTATTGCATTGTTAAAATTCTCTATTTCCTTTTTTATCTTCTAGATGTTTTTTCATTGATCAAAATGGTATATCCAAGTCTCCAGCTATCAATGTAGAGGTGCCCACTTTTCCCTTCAGTTTTGTCAATGTTTGCCTCATGTATTTTGGGAGACTGTGGCTAGTGTGTAGATATCAATGATTGTTTTTCTTCTTGGTTTATTGGCCCTGTTATTAATATATAGTGTCCTTCTCTATCTCCTGTAATAGTGTTTGACTTGATACTTGTTTTGTCCAATATTAGTGTAGCTACCCCAGTTCTCCCTAGATATTCCATGTAAATATTCCATGTAAAATTATGACCATAATGAGCTATTACTACATTACTATTAGAAAAAAAAGTGGTAGCACTAAATCCTGGAGAGGGTATTTAGAAACTGGATCTCTCATACATTGCTACTGGGAACACAAGGAGCAGTCATACCAGTTTACAACAACTTGAGTAGATCTAAAAGGCATTATTCTGAGTGAAAACTATTAATCTCAAAAGGTGATATAATGATCCCATTTATACAATATGTTCAAAATGGCAAATTTGTAAAGGTGGGAAACAGATTAGTGGTTCCAAGGGTTAGGGATGGTGGTGGTGTATAGTGATTGTGTCTATAAAATAAGAAAGGAGGCAGGTATTTGTGGCTATAAGAACTTTCACACATGAAAAAGTGCTGAACTACAAAGATACATTGTATTAATGTCAACTGGTTTTGATATTGTATTATGGTTAGATTGGGGGAAACTGGGTGAAGGGTGCACAGGATTTTTTGTACTATCTTTGCAACTTCCTATGACTCTATAATTAATTATTTCAAAAATAAAAAGATTTTTTAAAACAAAAAAGAGGCAGTAGTTGACCAATGGAAAAATATGTAAATATAATCATAGTAGGGTTTTGGAATCGATGTTTGCTAACATTTATCTGGCCAGAACAATGTAATAATAATGTCTATGGATCTAATGAAAAAAAAAGTTCTCGAACCTTATTAGGAAAAAGGTAAAGGTGTATCTGCATTAAAGATGGATAAGGGGCATGAGAACCAAATCTGTATCTATCACAGGAGCAAAGCAATAGCAATTTCTAAAATTCATTGGTTGAAACAAGGTGGAATTATCATATTATGTTGACTTAAAGAGAAATATGAAACTAACGCTGACAGATTTGGAAACCATTGGCTCTGCAGAATGGGAAACTTGGGATCTGGTAGGATGTGAGAAATGTACTTAATCTTTCAGTACTAAGTGCCTGTTAGTAGTATGTACAAAATCTGTTAAAATGATAACTAAATACTGCAGTGATATTTTATTAATTAAAAAAAAGTTATAAGCTGAAGTAACAGGGTACATAATCTAAAATCCCATCATGCAACACCTAGAAATGTTGGATAAGGAATAACAAACATAACTTCAATTTCATAGTCTGACTTGTGAGAAATTAAGGGAAATACATAGTCACCAACAATGAAAAGGAAGCTGTGAACAAATTCTATGACAAGGAACTTAAACCATAGTTGTCTTAATATGGCTGCCAATATCAACACTAGTGTTTAAAACTGTGAGGAAGATAAGCAACAAATCCTTGGGCTTAACAATGCAGAAAGCGACACCTAAAACTTGGCATAAAGTTGGAATCTCTTCTGGCCACAGTCTCAGGGAAAAAATGAAGTAGAGACAATCACCACCAGTCAGTGAGCAAAGGGAGTCAAAGTATCAAAGACACTTGTCTGTCTTAAGCTGTGCTATCAGTGGGGGCTTTTTAAATCATAGCTTCTGGTTTCACAGGGTCGTAATCTAATTTACATGACTGGCATGGTACAGATAATGCCAAATCTAGAAATTAACATAATGTGGTCACACATAGTGTACCTAGGCGAAACAAACTCAATTTAAGTGTGCCTTTTGAAGGGTTATTCTTTCAACTTGTACTTCGCAACACCCAGAAAAACAGGAGCACCCAACACAAAATTACTAACCACATAACACAACAGTCACCCTGTGAGAGCACCCTCAGAAACAGGATGTCTAGGTCCTGGGAGCATAGAATACAAAATATGAACTCACTGTTTAAATTCTCTAAAGAAATAAAAAATGGAATTCAAAATGAAAAAAAAAAAAAAAGCAAAATCCTACAAACTATCTTTAAAGGAGTAGAAAATAACCAAGTACAACTGCTAAAATTAAAATAATAGTAGTAAAAACTACATGCTCCCATGCAATGAATGTGTTAAATGGCAGATAAGACATACCTGAAAATGAATTAGTGAAATGAAAGATAGACCTGAAGTATTTACCTGAAATAGGATGCAAGGAGAGAAAAGAGAGAAATATGAGGAGAGATTAAAAACAGATAAAGAATACTGAGAATATAAAAATGCCTCTAATTGGATTTCTAAAAATAAAGAGCATGGGATGAGGCAATAGTAAAAGTGTTCATTGCTGAGAATTATCCAGAATTAATGAAGGAAAAAAAATCATGGATTTAAAGAACATAATGAATTCCAAAGATGACGAGTCAAAACATAAAGAATGAAGGGAAGCCGATACCTGAAACATCATGGTGAATGTGCAATCACAGAGAAAGATCTTAGAATCTTAGAAACAGTAAAAGAGAAAATAAATATTGCCTACAGAGAAACAGAAATGGTTCTAACTGCTAAATCATCATGAGCAGTAAAAAGGTATCTTTCTGATCTATAGAGTCAACTTTATACTGATACTTTAAATATTGTTAAGGAACAAAAAGAATATAAACGAGAAGCCAAGATTTCCCCCTCCCCCTAAATAGACTATCATTTTCAAACAATGGTACTTTTTCAAATGTACACTAGCAGGGTTTACCACCAACAGATGCTCACTAAATCAACTTCTAAAGGATATACTTTCTGAAGAAGGAAATTGAAGCCAGACGAAAGGACTGATACGCAGGCAGTTCTATGGTTTGTGATTACAATATAAGAAAATAACTATTCCCTTTATGGGTACATGGCGTACTTACAGCCACTCATTAACTCACTTAAATGAAAAACAAACAAGTTCATGTAAATCTGCAACCCGAAGCCAGGAAACCTGCTCGGGAAAGATGATCAGTGACGATTTTTGATTAAATGCAACATGGCCATGTGAAGTGATTAAAATATACTAGACATAGGGACGATATAATATGAAAGCAGTGAGTCTCTTTCTCTTCCTTCTCAGACATACATACTCTTGAAAGATGAAGTCCACATGGCATGAGTGATTAAACTTCAAAGAAGAAATAGAAAAAAGTACACTCAGGTTTTAACAGCAGTAGTTTGGGGATGGTAGGACTTGAATAACATGTAAACATTTTTTTGTAGTTTCCAAATTTCCTACAATTGATATCTTAATTCCTGAGGGAAAATGAAATGAATTATCTTTCTAACCCAAATGGAATTTTTAAAAGTTTTTAAAAAGAGGACCACACATTTAAATGGGCTTACAGAACAGATAAATTAATGTTGAGATGCATGTTTCAAGATTATTTGCATTATAGATGCAATAATAATAAAAATAATTTTGGAGCACATTCTCCTAACATATTGGAAATATTAAGAAAACAATTCCTTTAGAAAATTTGTATTTAGCATGTCCCAAGCATCAGATGAGTGAAAACACAAGAATAGAGGTACGTCAGGTCCCCATTTCCAGGGCATTATGGTCCGGGTGAGAACACAGGTGAAAGTAGGATACCAGCAATTCCTCAAAGCATCGAGGGAGCAGGGCAGGAAGCCAGGAGCTGTCCTTGGGGAATGGAGTTGTTCAAAGGTTTCCAAACTGATAAAACTAAGCTGTCTTAAACCTTTTTGAGATTTCTCTAGGTGGAGAAGGTTAGGAAGGACTTCCTGAAAGAAGAAACAGCATTCACAAATAAATGAATTAAGTCCTGGATTTTCGAAGTCAATGCATTTAATCAAATTATATTTACATAAGTATGCCATGTATGATTTTACAAGGATAACCCAATGAAGTAAAATAATTTTGTCTTTTATTTTCCAAACCATAAACTGCCTAATGAGACAGGTGTGTTGTGGCAGAAAGCACCCTTGAATTTGGGTCTGTGCATGTTGCATGCCACAACAAAAGTTGCTCAATAAATAATAACCAGCTAATTTATATGCTAGAAGTTTGGTCTTAATAATATCTCGAGATTCAAAACTTGCACAATCCAAGACTAATTTTTCCATAAGAATAAATGTTAATAGAGGTCTATATTTCCAGACTGTATAAACCTGTAAATATCACATCTAGTTTTGTTTTACGCTGTTTTTTAATATTCTGAACATTATCTCTAACATGCAGAGCAGTTGTCCCTAAATTAACAACTCATTTATTAATGTGGTTGGCCTTCTTCAGAGTGTTTTAGCTCACGTAGCTTCCATTCCAGCTGTTAGTGTGGGTTATGCAGTGCATTTTTCACTATTGTTAGTGGCGATAGTATTGATAGCTTAATGAATGATGGGATAGCATTGCTATTAGACAAGGATTGTGAAAGGTTTTCTGTAAAAGGGCTAGTTAGTAAATATTTTAGATTTTGAAGTCTATACAGTCTCCACGCAACTCTACCACTATAACACAAAAATGGCCATAGACCATACCTAAATAAATGAGTATGGCTGTTCCAATAAAACTTTATTTGTAAAAGCACATAGGTTGAATTTGGATCATGGGCTGCAGAGTCCTGCTATAGGACATTAAAAGTTTTCAGGTTATAACTGAGGTATATATTAAAGTAGCAACGTGATAATAAAACCATTGAAGCTCTAAAGCTTGGTTCATAGATGAGAGCAAAGAATGGCAGGCATATCTCTTTTCCAGCTAAATTAACTCTGCTGTGTACAAATGGTGTAAGTTCAGTTTGCTATTCACTGTGTCACCTGTCCTGAAAATATGTGGTTCCCCGGAAACATCAAAAAATATTTTTGATTCATATTTCCTTTGCATATTTTGTTAGGACAGTGAGTCTCTTAAAATATTTTTCATCACATCATTTCAAATAACATGATTTAATTTTTATAAAATTTGACTTTCTCATTTCCCGTTCAGTCATAATACTTTTCTCTTATGAATAAAACACTTGAAGTTTTTAGTTTATAATTAGTATGACATTACCTAAGCCTTGTGCTATCTCTTTTTAATTCTCTAGTTCATTTTGTAAAAAGAAAAAATACAAGCTAATGCAATATTGATACATTAATACAATATTGAAATGAAACATGTTAAAAACCTCTACTGTCTCTCTGACGTCAACCTTCATAGTTAATTAATGTTTATAATTTGGGGAGGCGGTGGACTTGCCCCAGAGGTTAGGGTGCCCGTCTACCACATGGAAGGTCCGCGGTTCAAACCCCGGGCCTCCTTGATCTGTGTGGAACTGGTCCATGTGCAGTGCTGATGTGCGCAAGGAGTGCCCTGCCACGCAGGGATGTCCCCCGTGAAGGGACACCCCATGTGCAAGGAGTGGGCCCTGTAAGGAGAGCCACCCAGCACGAAAGAAAGTGCAGCCTGCCCAAGAATGGCACTGCACACACAAAGAGCTGACAAAGATGACACAACAAAAAGCAACATAGATTCCCAGTACCGCTGATAAGGATAGAAGCGGTCACAGATGAACACACAGCAAATGGACACGGAGAGCAGACAACCGGGGGAGGGGGGAGGAAGGGGAGAGAAATAAATAAAAAAAAAATCTAAAAAAAAAAATTTGGGGGATACCTTTTGAAATACACATAGACACACACAGATACGCATATATACACAAATAAATACAATTTACATGCATTAATTTAAGTGTATAATAGTTCAGACTCATATATACACATATACATAGAAGATAAATTTAGATTTCCTCCCTATGACATTTTTTAAACCAAAATGTGATCATATTATATAAATTGTTCTTTACTTACATATTTCAGATAATAATATAAGGAAAATCTTTTTGTGTAAGTAGACAACAGATGTACTACATTCGATTAAATGGCTTCATTGTGTTTATGGTGTACCACACTTTTTTCAATCCATAGTTTTATAGCATTTTGAACTGGTTATTTCTGATAGTAAAAAATATTGAATTTGTTTGTCTTATTTCTAGCAACGACATTGTAATTGTTTTAGAATTTTTGCATCTACATTCATAAATTCATAAGTGAAAGTGACCAAATAATTTATCTTCCCCCTTCCTCTCAACCTCTTTTCTCTTTCCTTCTCTTTCTCTGTTGTCCTGTTTTGTTATCAAAGATGGGGTGAGTCCAGACTTCTACAATAATTGTGGGGTTTTTCCATCATTTTTCATATTAATGGATTTTATAAATAACATGGAAATGATTAATTGCTCAAAGGTTAGCTATAACACTCTAGTAAAACACCAGGCCTTGGACAGTAGTAGTGACATATTTTACTTTAACTTATTGTTCTTTTCAGATTTTATTTTAGTCTATTGCTCTACTCAAAATTTCTATTTCTTTTTTCATTTATTTGTTTATATTTTCAAAATGGGCCATTAGTTTTATACTGATTTTCAATTTTGGTATTAATATACATATAGTACTCCCTTAAAATGATTTGCTGTCATCTGAATTTTTAAATAATCTTCTCTTTCATGATTATTGTCTGTGTGTATATGATTATATATATGTATAATTTTATTTTTCATAGTCAGATTTCACATGACAGTGTATTTTCTGGCTTATAGAATCAAATCTTTATTTCAGTTGTATATCCTTTCTCTAAGAAAAAATGCTAATCTAGTCTCAATATTTCTTATTTAAAATAAAATTATTTATTGCCCCACATAAGACTTGGGAGCATCTAATGAGTTTTGATAAAAAATTTCTCATTGTTTTTATTTCAAAATAATTTTTAATATCAGATTTGAGTTCCTCTTGATTCTAAGAGTTTTTAATAGAATATTTCCTTTTATCATTTCCATGTACTTCAGCTTATTTTGGGTAGTGATATTTTACTCTGATTTTGATTTCTGTTTACTGCATTATAGACAGTAAAGATTATGACCTTTAACTTATCAACTTTTGGTATTTAGCAAAGTACTTTTTGAAAAAAATGCATAAACAATTTCATTAATGTCTCATTAGAATAAAAGTGAATATATGCTCATAAAAGATTCTTTGAAACTTCAATTATAGCATCAGCCTCTCATTCACTCATCTAACGCATATCAGTATGGATGGCTTCGTGTTAGACACCTGCCGCGAGTAGTTCTCAATGTGCGTGACTTGTTATCAGCAGCTGCTGTCTCCCGTGGAAGCTGCCCCTTTCTGACTGAGCCATGTACACATCTAGGGAGGCATTATTCCTTAAAGCCAAATGAGAGTGCTTCTTGTGCTGTGTCCTAAGTCAGTCTGAGTGTCCACCCTCCCATGGCAAGTGAACTTTATTGCTTATGTAGTTACAAGTTGAATTCAATTTAGATTCAATAGTGGGATAAAATAAGAGGTCTTTGATTTGGGGAGTTAATTATCAATTGTAAAGAACTCATCTTCAGAAATGGGTCTAAACATCACCTGGATGTATGCTAAGCCTATGGCACAAAGGGAGTTAGCAATAATATTTTGTTAAATTGGATGATTTGGGCAAAAGTACTGAGGTGGAAGTCTGAAGACTTTGATTCTATTTCTGCTTTTAAATTAAACAGCTATGTGATGTTTGACCAGTTCATTAGTCCCTTATTCACAAGCGTGCCATATTTTTCATATGATCTCTATGACTTCTTACAGCCCAAAAGTCTATATTTCTAAATTTTAGATACATATTAATACATATAAATTAAAAATCAAAAGACTTAAAATTTAAAACAACACAAGTTTGACATCATTCCATCTAGAAAAAAGACATAGAATTTTAGGGGACCCAAGCTACTGATGACATGTGAATTTAAGCTAACCTTACCAGAGTGATGAAGTAAATAGCAGTTGGGATGCCTGTGTTCTAATATTGAATTATTTCTGTGCTAATAAATAAATCTCTTAAATTCTGTGAGTCTACATTTTGTTTCTACATATATACTTAGAGGTTCTTAGTGTTTGGTGAGATAATGCATATGATTGTGTGCTGTTAGCTGCAAATTTCATTGTAAGTTCACAACATCATTTTTATAAAAGTGGTTCAAAGTCTGTGTGGACCTTAGTACATGTCTAGAGTATTATGTCAGTTCTATGCACCAGTTGTTAGAAAAGTAGATATATACGTTTGATGCCTTGAGAGGATGAGGGAAATGTAGTGACATGCATGTAGATGACTTCTTGAAAACAATATCATGATAGTGACTGGAGCTTAGCATTGGCAAGGGATGGAATCACAAGGAAAACATAACTGAAGTTTTTTTAAAATAAAATAGTGTTCCAATTTTAAAAATTAATGAATTCACTTAACCCTCAAGTTGATGAGCTTCGTATTCCTAAGCATAATCAAGCAAAAGTTGGGTGACCATCTCTCGTGAATCTCTCATGAATTCTCCCTGCCTTTGGTAGACTGCTTTATAAGTGAAAGGTTACTTTATACCCTAAAATGGTTCCCATGAATCTTCCAGCAGGAGCAGTCTTGGTTAAAAGCATAATACTGATTTTGGTATTTCATATAAATATGGAATTGCATATACTTACACTTACTGTTAATACTATTAATAACATTAACTGTTAGTGCCATGCCTTAGTTTCTAGATCCGTTTGTTCAGGTACACCCAATAATGTTATAAATAGGGCAGGCATTCCCATTCGTATTCAAAAAGAGAAAACAGAAACTCAGGTTAAGTGGCTTGTTCAAGGCCAAATAATTCTAGCAGAGTAGAGACTCTATGGAAAACAGAATGCTATTTTAGTCTAGATGTAAATCCAGGAGTGTGTCCACAGAGACAAGCATTAGGGAGATATCTGCGAGGGATTTGTGTGGCCATTCTCATCTCTCTCTATGTCTGATGTCTCTTTGTCCCATGAGCGCAGGGAGAGCTCCCTGCTCCCTACTCCCTCAGCTCGGTCCTGCCTCTGTTGTGTGGAGCAACACTGGGGATCTGTGAGACTGCTGAAGTGTTCACGCAGTGAGAACAAGGCAGGGATCTGTACTTATGGTTGGCCATCACGCTTGTTTATTATCATGTGTCCTATCAATGAATTTTGAATTCTCCAATTTGAATTTATTTATTTATTCCATGCACTTACTACAATATATGTCATAATTGTTAAGAATCGCTGAAAACCATAAAAATAAAAAATAATGCCTCATATAAGAAGTCTATGTTGAGAAGGCATTGGAATCGATGCAGGAGCAAGGCCTCCAACTAGCAGGTTCCTAGAGAGAGATGATGAGGTCCTAAGATTGAACAGTGACAACTTTTCTCTTACCAGACCCTAAAATATGAGAAATTGCTACCCATTTTAATTGTATCATGAGGACAAACAATGATTTGTGAACCCAACTTACTGTGGTTTTTGGGACCCTGGATTTTGATCTATTAATATGATCTAGTACCCATTACTCAAGGAAGGCAAAGCATCCAGCCATATATTTGAAGGTTAGTAACATTATCTCTGTGTTAGGTTGCATACAAGGAAATTGAAGCTCTTGCCTCCTTTCTTTAGAAATCTCCGATTCCCTAGGCATAATTAATGTCTCACTCTCCTATCTTCTCATGGAATTTTTTGATTGGAAATCTTACCACACCTCATTTGTTTCTCTACTTGCATATCTACTCTCCAGCAGACATATACTCAGAGAGTATACTCAGACGTATATTCATATACTCCAGACACTAAGAGATTATGTAGCACAAATTTATATATGTTTGTATTTGTTCTCTTAGAATTATAAATAGTTTTATTCATTTATCCCTTATTTCTTTCCAGAAAGTATCTGAGATGGCTTTCAGACACATAATATGCAATAGAATGTGACCCAATGACTCAAAAGGAAAATTAAGGATTGTTTTGATAGTCTTCTGAGTTCTCCACCTATTCCTGATCATATTCTTTTCCCCTAGGTAATAGATTTCCATAGTTTTCCCAAGTGTCATAAGGATTATGGAACTATGTTAAAAAGGAGCTGATGGACTTCTGATTTCAGTCCAGACAGGTGAAGGACATGTAAATCAATAATTTCATCCTTATCCGCCACCCCCCCAAAAAAAAAAAAAAAGTTAAAGGAACTGAATAGCAATGACTTTTCTTGGATCCATCAAAAACTGAGATCATGGCAAAAAACACAGAAATCTGAAGAGATAAGAGTGTCCAGAGACAGCTGAGCACATCTCACATGGAGGAGAAGCCACTGAAATAAAAAACAAACAAATTTTCAGGAACACTTAAATAGTTATTTTAATCCATTACATGAGGTTAAGGATGGACTAATGTGAGAGCGAACACATCCTGGAAGCCACAGTCTTAGGGAACCCTCCACCCTTTACTGAGTTTTATATCCAGGAATCACATCAGATTCTTACAGTGAAAATCCAAGAAAGATTCAGTCATGTTTCTGGCAGGGCAGAGAAAAGAGTAACTATTGTGAAAATACTCCCAAAGTATTCTCTATAACAAAGGTGGACTCTCCATGGGAAAAGATTTTACCAATGCCTTCTTCCACCTGGGTCAAGAGCACTTCTCAGATACCAGTTCTCTCTAGACTTCCTATCTCACCTAACAGAGTGATGGGGGCAGATGATAAAATGAGAAAGTCGCAGCTCAAGGTGAGAGGCCCATTAAAATGCTGGGGTTTAATCATAGCACTATAAAATGCTTCCTCTCCTCCATGCTTTACTTGCATACAAACAGAGCTCTGGTATGTAATAATAGCAGATTACAGATGAAAGAGCTTCAAGACAAGGACTCTATATGAGGAGGAATGCTTAGGGAAACCTAAAGGCAAGAGGTCAGAAAAAGAAAAAGCACTGGAGGAATTTCAAGTTTTGGCATTTACGGTTATAGTAAACATTAAAGTCATACTCAGATAAACATACAACCTCACACTAAAGTCCTTTTTACATCATGTACAATACATCATGTATGGCTTTCAACAAAAAATTACTAGGCATGTGAAAAGCCAAGAAATACCGTCTTTCAAGACAAACCAAGTATCAGAACCAGATACAGCTATGACATATGTTTTGGAATTACCAGAGAAATTAAATACAATTAATTTCTTAAGGGCTCTAATGGAAAAAAAGTAGACACATGTAGGAACAGAGAAATGGAAACTCAAAGAAGAAATAAAAAAGAAGTGAAAGAAATCACCAATACTGTAACGGAAATGAAGAATGACTTTGATGGACTCTTCAGTAGAATGGACACTGCCAAGGAAAGAATCAGTAAGCTAGAAAATATGACAATGGAAATGTCTTGAATTGAAATGTAAAGATTAAGAAAAAGGAAGAAAGAAGAAAGATAACAGAACATCCAAGAAACATGGAACAATTTGAAAAGGTTTTTACTCATGTGGAATAGGGAACCAGAAAGGTCAGAAAAAGAAAATTAAATAGAAGAAATATTTGAAGTATTAATAGTTAAGAAGTATGCAAAATTAATTATGGATACCAAAGCAAAGATTCAAGAAGTTCTGAGAATACCATCATAAACACACAAAATATTCACTAGGCATATCATATTCAAATTGCAGAGAGCAAGAGACAAAGAGAAAATTTTGCAAGAAGGTGGGGGTGATGGAGAAGGGCCCCTTACCAAGAGGGGAATAAAGGATAAGAGTTAGAGCAGACTCCTCACCAGGCCATATAAGCAAGAGGAGAGTGGAGTGAAATGTGTAAAGTCTTGAAAGAATTAAAAGCAAACAAACAAGCAAATGGAAAACCTACACCAACTTAGAAGTATATCTTCTGTGAAATTATCCTTCGAAAGTGAAAGAGAAATAAAAAGAATTTCTCAGACAAACAAAACCTAAGGGAATTATTATCTGTAGGCCTGCCCTGCAAGAAATGTTAAAAGTTCTTAAGGCAGAAAGAAAATGATGTAAATCAGAAACTCAGATCTACCCAGGGGAAGTAAGAACATCAGAGAAGGAACCAAGGAAGATAAAATAAAATCTTTCGTATTTTCTTATTCTTAATTGACTTAAAAGATAAATGTTTGTTTAAAGTAATAATAGTAGCAATATATTGGATGGTTATAACATATGGATAAATAAAATGAATGACAGCAATATATAAGGAAGAGTGAATTGGGAATACTCTGCTATAAGGTAAGCACACTATGCATGTAGTGTATTCAGTGTTATTTAAAGTGAGTTAGCTAACTAGATTAGTTAAAAAAATATATTGCAAACTTGTAAAACCACTAAAAATTTTAAAAGAATCTAATTGTTATGCTAAGAGAAGAGAGACATTGGAATCCTATAAAAAGCTCAATTAAAATCAGAGAAGGCAAAAATGTGGGAAAAAAGAAAAAATGAAGTGAATAGAAAACAGTTACAAACATTGTAGATATTACTTGAACTAGCTCAATGATCACTTTGAATATGAGTGCTCAAAATACACCATTTAGAGATTGTCAGAGTGGATAAAAAACAGGATTCAACTTTATGTTGTCTACAGGAACCCCATTTTAACTATAAAGACTCAGATAGATTAAAAGAAAAAGAATGAAGAAAAATATACCATGCTATGATTAATCTAAAGAAAACTGGTATGGCTATATTAATTTCAGACAAAGAAGACTTAAGAACAAAGGAAAATAATTTAGAGATAAAAATCTGCATTATATAAGGATAAAGGGGCCAATTCCCCCAAAGAGATAATATGTTCTTAATTTGTATGTACCTATGTGCCTCAAATATTTTTATTGCTTCACAATAAAAATATGTGAGGCAAAACCTAATAGAACTTCAAGGAGAAATTGACTAACATCATTGTTAGAGTCTTTGTCACCACTTTTTCAATTGATTTGATTATTGATCAAGCAGATAGTAAATTAAAAGGCTATAGTTCAGGGTAGCGGATTTGGCCCAATGGATAGGGCGTCTGTCTACCACATGGGTGGTTCAAACTCCGGGTCTCCTTGACCCATGTGGAGCTTGCCCATGCGCAGTGCTGATGCGTGGAAGGAGTGCTCTGCCGTGCAGGAGTGTCCCCCACGTAGGGGAGCCCCATGAGCAAGGAGTGCACCCTGTAAAGAGAGTCGCCCAGAACGAAAGAAAATGAATCCTGCGCAAGAATGGTGTTGCACACACAGAGAGCTGACACAACCAGATGACGCAACAATAACAAAAATGAAAGCTTCCCGGTGCCGGTAATAAGGATAGAAGTGGTCACAGAAGAACACACAGCGAATGGACACAGAGAGCAGACAAATGGGGAGGGGGAGAAGGGAGAGAAATAAATAAAAAAAAAAAAAGGCTATAGTTCACCTAAACAGCACTATTAATCAATTTGATTTCATTGATATTTGTAGGCTACTACAAATATCCAGCAACAGAAGAATAAACATTTTCCTCATATGTGCATGGAACATTCACCAAGATAGGCCACATTTTGGGCCATAAAGCACACCTTGACAAGTTTAAGAAAGAGAACTCATACAAAGACTGTTCTCAAGTTGCAGTGGAATTAAGCTGGAAAACAAAACCAGAGGGATAGCTGGAAAAGTGCTAAAATATTTTGAAATTAAACAAAGATTTCTAAATATCATATGGTTAGAAAAAGAAATTTCAAAAGAAATTTTTAAATATGTTGAACTAAATGAAAATGCCAAAATTTGTGGCATGCAGTAAAAACAGTACTTAGAGGAAAATTTATGGCAATAAATGCATATATTAGAAAAGAAGAAAGATCTAATCTTCCAACTTAAGAAACATTAGAAAGAATAATAATTTCCTCTGAATCAAACAGTAGAATATACATCATAAAATTATAACAGAAAGCAATGAAATTCAAGACAGAAAAATTTTAAAGAAAATCAATGAAACCCAAATTGATTCCTTGCAAAAATAATATTCATATATTTTAGTCAGGCTAACCAAGAAAAAGGTGAGAAGACAGTAATTACACCTGTAGGTATTTACCCAATTAATGTGATAATGTATTTCTACACAAATAGCTGTACAAGAATACTTATAGTGGGTTTATTCATAATAGCCAAAACCCAAAAGCAACTAAGATGTCCTTCAATAAGTGAATAAAGAAACTGTGATACGTCCATTTTGGAATATTATTCAGCAATAAAAAGAATTGACCTATGTTGTCACAAGAAGACATGGATGATTCTTAAATGCATATTCTTACATGAAAGAAGCCAATTTGAAAAATACCACTCTTTTGTATGATATCAATTATATGATGTACTGGAAAATGCAAAACTGTAACAATGGAAAAATTATCAGTGCTTCCCAGAATTGAGGGAAATGGGGCTGAATTGAGGGTAATAAAACTATTCTGTACAATACTGTTATGGTGGATTTTATGAACCATAGAGATTTACATCACAAATACAAAGTATACAAATTTTAAAAATTCACTTAGGAGACTGAGAGATCCCAGGATGGAATGTAGATTTGACAAAATAATATAATTTTATTTCCAGTATATGTAACAACCTCACTGAAAGGGTTTGGAGAAAAAGATGCTGACTTAACTTCAGAAATGATTAGATTCTGTAAGACTAAAGGCAAAGGAAAATGTGCATAAGTTCATTACTCTAATTGATAGAGTTGTTTCCCATGGGAGTATAGGCTAACAACCTGATGCTGTTATATAGATGTACTGCAAGTGAATAATTAAGTAAATGGATGGTGAATGGTGGGAGCCAGGTTTCTAATTGTTAGAATAAGAGTTTACAGATAAGCCAGTGGAGGAGTGCACAATGATCCATATGGCAGTGGATTAGAATTGGAGACATCAGTATGAACCAATGTGTACCTTAATATAGATACAGATGGTTACACCTAGAAATATTTCCATTTATGTGTGTATGCGTGTTAGTATAAACACGTGTATTATATTTCTTTGCTCTTCCAGCTGAGAAAAAAGGACACCGCAGTAAAAATGAGCTCGCCTAGTGCCCAGATCTTAGCTTCCAATGTCATTCTCCAATACAGGGAACTAGAGCTTCTTGGAGAATGGCTGATTCTAGAACTCCTGCACGAAATACACAAGATGAGCCTAGAGCATCTTATAGTGCCAGGAAACAAGGAAGTGAGTGCTAAATAAACAAAACTGAAAACAAAAGAAACAATAAATAGCACACAATGGTAGAGTATGTCAGAGGACACAGAAGTTAATTGAAAAATTCCCAATGGCCAAAGCTGCTACACTTTCAAGATATAAAATAAATACACCAGGACTGAATTATAAGCCATTGTATAAAATAAATATCCATGCTTCCATACTGGTAAATAAATTACTGAACAAGTAAATAAGTAGGAGTAAAGAGGCAAATCATCTGTACAGAATAATTCCAAATAATACATGCCCATTCTCTGCCTTCAAGAAGATGAAGCATGACACCCCACTCCCAAGTGGTTCCTAAGCATAGCGACTTTCTTCCAGAGAGAACAGTGTGGAGAGGAGGAAAAAGAGCACTTTAACAGTGGAGAAACCTGACAAAAAGCACTTCAGCCAGGTGATCAAGGTCAACATCAAAAGTGATATCATGTAGCCTTGATATGATGTGATGAAAACTGCTTAATACATTTCTGGTCTCTCTCCCCAGAACGTACTACCCCAGTCTAATCATTAGAACATCAGACATTCTCAATAGAGGGACATTCTACAAATATCTGACTAGTCCTCCTCACAACTGTGAAAGTCATCAAAAACAAGGAAAGTCTGAAGAACTGTTGAGCCAAGAGGATCCTAAGGAGACAAGATGACTACATGTAATATGTCATCCTAGATGGGGTCGTGGAACAGACAAAGGGTATTAGGGAAAAATTAAGGAAATCTGAATAATGTATGGACTTTAGATAGTAATAGCGTCTCAATATTGGCTCATTAATTATAATAAATGGACCATAGTAATGTAAGATGTAAGAGGGGAAATAGGATGTGGCAAATATGAGAACTCTGTACTATCTTTGTAATTTTTCTGTAAATCTAAATGTGTTCTACAAAAAGAGCAAACACAACTGCACAGTGAAGACTGGGGTACAGGAAAGCAGAGGAATATTGTAATTAAATTTGTGCTTGTAAGAGATTCCCTTCAATGTTTTTCAGAAAGCGAAGAGCTGGGTTTACTTCATTTCCGTTCTTCACCCCTGCCCTTAGGGACCCATTAGGGACTTCTCATACACCTTCCTTTGGGTAGAAGAAAACCCCAACCAAATTCTTCATGATTGAGGATGAGAAACTCAACATGTAAATGCCACTGTGGATCTTATAAGGGTGTCAAAGAGCCTCATTCTTCTCAGGCCATCCCAAGGTGTCTCAACTACATGTACTAATTACCTGGAGCTTTGGAAAATGGACTTCTGCCTTCCCTCCTTCAGATAGAATATTTCAGTAATTAGTAGCCAACTGCTGCTCTGCTGCTGAGACAAGCTTGATTCCTTTTCCATGATGGTTTTGTCTCACTAAAGCTGCACTGACAGGCAAGTGAGTCATGTCTTCCCCAAGCCTGCCAGAAGCCACACACTAAACAAAGTGGAGAAAAGAGAGAAAATGAAACCATACATGCTGGATAATAGATAATTAGATAATTATTCCTAGCTGAAAGCATACTTTGGAATTTGCATTTAAAATGAGGAGATTTGGCAGAAAGAATGCTGATGTCAGGTGATTGGTAATTTTATTCCAGAGAAGTAACTCAGCAGGGAGGATTAAGCCATCCTATGACTGATTCTAGCTCTAGCCTCTTCACCTCCTACTCCCTTTAGATTCTTCTGCAATATAGACTTTGCCCTGTCACCACAGAGAACATTTGAAACATTGTCATGCTTTTCTTAAAAAAAAAAGTGGGGGAGGAAATCCATTTATTTTCCGAAAGATGTTCAGGTGTATACCTGCACTTTCAGTCTCATCTCCCACTCCCCCCCAAAACAGCCTTATATATTTCAGTAATTTTGAGCTAGGTCCCTAGAATCATTGCTCTTTCATAAATCCATGCTCCATTTTCCCCAAACTCTGTTAAAGACACAGCCCTTCACCCTGGTGCTTGCAACAAACATTTGGGGGTCACCTTTGATCACTCTTTCCTTTTCCTCTTGGGTTAGTGTGTGATGTCTGGTGTAGACATCTCAGGAGAAGAAGGAGTGGCAAATATGTAAACTTGGGGGGTGAAAAAGTAAAGGGGGGAAGGGGAAGAGACCAAGCATGAAGAGATGGTGGGAAATGAAGGATGGCACTGTGAGAAAGAAGAGGAAGAAGTAACAGAAGACAGAGAGGGGAGAAGTAAAAGGTGGGGGACCCTTAAAAGACATTATTGTTTCCAGCAAGAAAGGATCACATTATTTAGCCAGGCCATCAAGTTCAAGAATAGGGCCCAAAAGACTTTTCACCTCATCTCTTGTCACTTCTGGTGCCCATTGCTTCCCGGGCACATTGAAATAAGCTGTCCTGCAGCATCCTCAACCTTTGAATCTCACCTCTGCTTGTTTGCACATATTGCCCCCCTTCTTTCCATGCCTCCTTTGCCCTTCCTGGACGGACAGTGTCCCCAAAGGCACATTTCCAGGCAAATAGTTGATGTCAACACAGATTTGGATTTCCTAAAGTTTTGTTGAGGACTTTTGCATCTTTGTTAAGAAAAGGCATTTTTCTGAGATTTTCCTTTCTTTTAATGTCTTTGGCTGGTTTTAGCATCAGGGAAATACCATCCTCAAAAAGATGAGTTGGAAACTATTCCCTCTTCAATTCCTTGAAGAGTTTTTGTAGGATTGGTATGATTTCTTCCTGAGTTGTCAGTAGAATTAGCCCATGAAGTAATCTGGGCCAGTTTTCTTGGAGAGGATTTTAGCCACAAATACTTCTTTACTAGGAGTAGCACTATTCATGGCCTGAAAATATTTGATTGAATGCCAGGTATTGTGAATTTACCTTTTTGGGTGCTGGATATTTTTGTATTTCTGTACATATTCTTCAAATTTGTTCTGGGATTCAGTTAGGTTACTCAGAAACAGCTTTATCACTTTAGGACATGGGACCAGTGAAGTGTTGATTCTAGGGCTGCTGAGTCCCCAGACTGAGGCCAGACCATCCTAAGTGCCCTGCTCAGTGTAGTTAAGCAGTTTCCCACTGTGGCTTTTGGAAATCAGCTCTATTTACAGCCAGGTGTGGGCATCAGGCATTGCTCGCTTTACCCCTACCAGCTTGTTCTTCCACTGGCCTTGGGCATTTTCTACTCATGGATGAGCTGGTCAGGACTCTGCTGACTATGGAACGCACCCCTCTACTGGACTCTGGGGTCCTGTCTCTGTGCATCTGTCTCTTCAGCTGCAGCTGTCTGGGTTCCACATCCCTGTGCCATGGCTTGGAAACCTCATGAGCCTGTAAGCTTGGTAATTATTTTAATTAACACAAATTAATTATTTTTTCCTGTCTCTCTTTTGTTTCCTGTCTCTCAGGCATTGCCTTCTGATGCCCAAAGTCTGGGAAAGATGTTGTTTTGAATATGCTTTCTGGTTGTTGTTTTTTTCTGTTGTTTTAGACGGAAGAGTAAATCCAATTCCTATTACTAAATCTTGGCCTGAGGCGGAAGTCTGGCTTGATTCCATTTTAACACTGGCGATTCTTCAGTGAGATTTCAGGGTTCCATTTGTTAGTTCCAGTTCCCCTATTTCTCTCCCAGTGTTTCAGCAAGCCCCAAGTTCCACCTGGTGTTGCCCCGCTTTAGAATGCACCCCCCTCCTTTATCACTCACTCCCCAAATGTCACTTCTCATGCTGCCTTGGCACTGTGTTCCGTGCAGAGGGATGCCACCCTGTTTCATACGTGCTTTTGTCTGTCATTGTCTCGATGAACTCTCAGCTCCCCCAAAGCACAGACTGTCTAGTCAGCCTCTGGAACTTAGTGTCCATTAGCTAACATAGAGTTGATTTATAATAAATATTTTAGGTGCAGGAATGTCTGAAACGAAAGACATTCATCTTATGACATTCTAGCTGTCAGGTGTTGGCTGGTGCCGGAGAGGACATTTTGGAGCAATGGCGTGTGAGTTGGGATGCTTCAAGAAGTAGGCACCAAGTCAGGATAAACATGAAAGCTATTTGGGGGAGGGTAAATATCTGTGAAAGATAGAGGAGCAGGGATTGTGAGCAGCTCTGACACCTTGGAAAGCAGAAAAGGCAGGAAGGAGAATTGGGAAGCAGAGCTTTAGGCTGCAGTGCAGTTCTGAGAAAGTCTCCGTCAGGCCGTTGGGGAGTCCCCAAGCAATTGCTGCCTGCTAAAGAACTTCCATGCCAGAGAGACATGGCTCACCGTGTACAGGCATTGGCTGGGAGCAGCCCAAGGGGGTCTTGTGCAACTGATTGTCAGTTTCTCAGTAATAAAAAAATCAACTGGGTTAAAAATACAAAAAAAAAACTTTGAAGACTACAAACTATGTACCTGATAAAATGGAAATAGTAATCCATGGCTTTATTGGAAAACCTTCAGATACAGCTACACAAAAGAGAAATGCCGATTCTCTAAAGCTGTGCTATACAATACAAGAGCCATTAGCCATACTTGAGGACTTAAATGAGTTAGTACAACTGAGAAATCAAATTTTTAATTTTACTTAATGTTAGTTTATGTTTAAATTTAAAAACTGATACTCTATTCAGGTTTCTGGAAAAAAAGTTTATTTGGAACAATTTCAGTATGTGAATACACTTTTGAACTGTACATTTTCTGAAATCTATGCACCTATCAAGCATTTTCAATCCAAATTGAAATGCTGTAGATTTGTGAATGTAAAATACACACCAAATATTGAAGATGTAGAACAAAAAGTTAGAACATGAGACATCTCATTAAATTTTTAAAGAAATGTATTAAGTGTTGGAAAAGTATTTTTGATACACTGGATTAAATAAAACATATTTGTTAAAATTTGAAAAATCTATCCTGCTGTCCACGGCTAAGATGCCCTTGTAAGCAGCCCTGGAAGCAGGTTTGAAGTCCAAGCCCCTTCATTGGCAGTCAACAGCTCTGAGCACACAAGGCCATTGATCTGGTCTACAGCTTGATCCTGCCCAGCTCCCAGCCCTCTCCCTTAATCTTGATGAGCCAGGGCAAGGAGCCTCACTGCTTACCCAAGAATTACTTTATGAGTCTCCTGGTTTAAGTGCTGGCAGATGTAATTTGCTGCCTTTATTATCTTGTAAAGATCTTAATCTCCCAACCACAGCCAGTGGTTGCTTCTGTGATTGATTTCGCTTCACTCCTTGACATGTTGAAGAGCTTGCAGAATCTCTGTGCCAGGTTTGCCAACGCTCCTGCATTCCTCACCTGTCACAGAGAGAGTGATGGGGATAAAACTCTGCAAGTGACACCTTGTCACACTTCAGTCAACAGGCATCCACCATGAGCCATGGGGTACAAGGGTGGGTGGCGAGCCAGACATCACAGCACTCTCTTTCTGAACTCTTCTGAAAAGTAGGAATTCTGCAGGACTATCACCAGGATGGTACCACGAAGTTGGCCGTCTCCTCCAAAATACTGAGATCTGTTCTGGAAAGTTCATGGGAACCACACCATGAAATGGACATGGTGTATTCTGAACCTCCCAAAGCCCTCCTTTTCTTGCTTCGGTTGGCTTTGATGTTCCTGCTTGCATGCTGGGCCCTCCCGGATTCACTCACAATTTTGCCTCTATGTATCGTTCACAATCATGTAGCTGTGGGGCCACTTAAAGACACATTAACAAGGAATCTGCTCAGAGATCAAAACATGTCTTTTTAAAAAATAACAATGAGCGTATAGTAAAGATTGTGAACTTACAAAATAAACATGCATTACATCATACGGGGATCTCATATATCACCCCTCCACCAACACCTCACATTGTTGTGAAACATTTGCTACAAACTGTGCAAGAGGTTCATCAAAATATTACTACTAACTATAGTCTGTCTTAGTTGGTGTATTTTCCCCCTAACCCACCCTATTTTTTAAAAATAAATTTTTATTACAGAGATTGTGAACTTACAAAAGAATCATGCACACATGTGGATTTCCCATACAACACCCCTTCACCAACACACCACACAGGGATGGAACATTTGTTACAGATTATGAGATATTAATAAAATCATCAGACTATTACCACCAACTACGGTCCACAGTGTACATTTGGCACACTTTTTCCATACACTCCATTATCAACACAGCACATCTTTGGAATTGATGCAGAATATTATAGTTTTGCTGTTAACCACAGTTTAGGTCACACCAATTATAGTCAAAATTTATCTTTTTGTGCTTTAATTGGTGTCAGAGGTTTCAGCTTGTCCTTTCAAGGCTATAGAGTTCCAGAACATCTACCCCTTCAGGGAAGCTGTGTTTCTCTATCCAGCCTCTATTTTTAAAATCCAAAATAGGTTGAAATGACACCTGTCATGCTCATTCCAACGCATTAACATGCCTCAGTGGACTTTTAGATGTCAGATTCCATCTAATGGGAGCCTGATAATGGAAGGGCAATAGTGAACAAGAAAGAAGCAGTGATTGGGGTCAGGATTAACTCTGTAAATCTGCCTTTTACTCCATCTCCTTGTTTGTATCTCCATGGTATCAAGGGATGTGACTCCATGATATTTAGATGATATGACTCCTGAATGGACAGGCAGTATTCAGTGTGGGTTGCCCAGAGCTTCTGTCACAGCTCCTCCTCATCCATTGGTCTCTCATAAGCAAGAGCAATGTTGTCCATAGGCTCAACCCAAGAGCTTCTGGTATAATCTAGGCAGAGAGCAAAGCTGTGAGGGAAGAGGAAGACATGAACAGACAATGCCCTGGGTCTGCCATCTTTACTGGACAGAGGGGCAGTCCAGGACCGGGGAAGGCAACTGGCCCTATCCGTAGCAGCGTGATGGTCATCATGGACCCCTCCCTTCCCCCAGTCTTTTCCTTTGCCTCCCAGGTCCTCACACCATCTGACTTTGCTGTTTTCCTGATCTCTGGGATCCTGATCACCTTCTTGCTTGGGCTTTTGCCATTTCTTGCCCCCCATAACAAGACATGCCCATACATTGCTTGCACTTATAGAGCAGCCTATTTGTATGGAGTGGTCCTTCTCTATTGGGCATCTGTCTCAATCACATACTCACTTCCCTCTGTTCATATATATGGCATACACACATACACGCAGACCAAGAAATTCATGAAGAAATTTTGGGTAAAATTCTGACTCAGTCACAGACAGTGTGATATTGGAGAAGTCGCTTATTTTCTCTGCTTCAGAGAATATGATGCTTCCATCTGGACCACCCTATACCCTCCTGCCAACACACATGCCCCAGGAGCACTCATGGACTCTGACTCAGTTGTCTTGCTGCAATTAACCAACACCCACTACACCAGGGAGCTCTGTAGTGGTGGGGAAATGATAGCCAGAATCCGTGTCTTAAATTCCTAGGGCTATTATAATAGAGCGAGTGGCTTACAACCAAGCAACAGAATTGCACTGCCTCAAAGTTCTGGGGCCTGAAGTCTGAAATCAACGTGCCAGTAGGACTATGCTTCTTCTGAGGTCTGTGGAGGAGGGTCTACTCCACGTGTCTCTCCTGGCTTCTGGCAGTGGCTTGCTGGCAGCCCTTGATATTCTTTACCTCAGCCATGCCAGGTGGCATTCTCCCCTCTGTCTGCCAGTGTCCAATTCTCCCCTTCTTGTAAGAAACCCAGTCATACTGGGTTAAGGGCCCACCTTACCCTGCATGACCTCATTTTAACTTCCCCAATTCCACCTATAATGGCCCTATTCCAAATAAGTCTACATTGTGAGGTACTGGGGGCTAAGACTTCAACTTATTTTTCAGGGGCATGCACCTATAGTGCTCTATTAGCAGATGAATCCTTGGAGGCAAGCAGCTCTGGCATTGAGTTTAGAAATGGGACAGTTCTATTTTTTCAACAGAAGTGGGGCAGAGAGGTTTAAGGTAAGAAGAGAGTTGCTGACTTAGCTCAGGAATCCAGTGTACTGACTTCCTACAAGGGGGCACAAAGAGAACTTCCCAAGTCTTGCACCCTTTTGCCTTGGCTTGGGGCAAGTGAATTAACGGCCCTGTGAGTCCTTCACCTCTTTGGTAAAAGTGGGAGCAGGGGCTGAAGTGATGGTTAAAGTCTGAGACCTGGTCAGCCCTGGCCACTCAAAATCCAGCTCAATCTGAACTGGAAAGGGAATGAGCTCAGAGTATTGAGGGCTGGAGTCTGATCATGAACTGGATGCCCGTTTCTAGGCACTTCAACTTCTTTGTCAATATCCTCACCTGGCAGCTAGGATAAAATGAAGCATGTTGGTAAATAGTAGCTGTTACCTCCATTTGAGACCTCACTCTGGACCTCAAAGTACATTGTTCAGGCCCACCATAAACTCATGAGGTTGGTATGATACAGCCCTCCACCTTGTGAGTGGGAGGGCTGGAATTCGCGCTCAAGCCTGTGCAGGACTGCTCCGTGGCAGAATGCTTGTCCTAGTTTCTTGGTCCTCTAGATCAGTCCTATGGAGCTGCATAGAAATAGTAAGACAGAGTTTGTTAAAAATGGGTAGTTAGAAATAAGGAGTCTGTTCCAAGTAGTGAGAATGACCTAAGAAATGGAGTATTCATTTTACTACCTTCTCCTTTAAGACAAATGATTTGCAATGTTCAAGATTTGCTCTGGAATACCTAGGGAATTGATTTATTCTATCTCACCTCCTCTGCAAGTCTCTGGGCTGGAGGCAATGAAAGCTACAGAGCCTCAAAAGCCACAAGCCATGTCTTCCATGATTTTATTTTACTTAAAAAAAGAGAAATACAAACCCCTATAAGACTATAAACAAAATCAAAACAGCAATGCAGATGTTTGAACTAGAGACTCAGAGTAGATATTTAAGAGGGGACCCAAGAATATAAGCATTTCCTCCTGCTATTGCAACAAATTTAGCAACATAAAACATCACCCACTCATTATTCCACACCCTGGAAGTTAGAAGTGCAGGTGCAGTGTGGTTTAGCTGGGTCCCCTGTTCAGAGTCTCACAAGGCCAAAATCTGAAGGTCAGCAGGGCTGCGTTTCTTTCTGGAGGGTCTGGCTGTGAAGCTGCTTCCAGGCTCCTTCAGGTTGGCAGAATTCAGTTCGATGTGGTTGTAGGACTGTGGTCCCGTTTCCTTGCTGATTGTCTGCCAGGGTTGTTCTCAGTTTCTAGAGACCACTCCCATTTCCTGCTCGCGCTCCCTCCTCCAGCTTTAAATCAGCAGTGGCAGGTGGAGTCCTTCTCATATCTCAAATCTCTCTGAGCTCTAGCTCTGCCTTATTTCTCCTGCCTCCTCTACTTCTCCCAGAGACCTGGAGAGAGTTTTCTGCTTACAAAAGCTCATGGGATTAGATTAGACCCAACCAGGTAATGCAGGATAATCTATTTTAAGGTCTATAAACTTAATTATATACAAAATTTTCCTTTTCTGCTTAACAACATTTTCACAGTTTCCAGTGACTAGGAAGTGCATATCCCTGGGGTGGGGGTGTCATTACTCAGGCTTTCATAAAAAGGATGAGAGAGAAGAGAGGAAAGCACATATAGTTATGGAGAATAAAAGCAGGTCATTTGGAAGAGATAGTTAGAAATAAGGAGGCAGTTCCAGGTGGTGAGAATGACATAAAATGACTGGACACAGGATTTGGCAATAGGATTTCAACAAGAATATCCACTTTACTACATTCTACTTTAAGACAGTGGGTCTGCATCCTTCGAGACATACTCTTGAATGCCTAGATAATTTTGTCCCATCTTCTCTGGGACAAAGAAGTGACATATACATTGAGACTCACCAAAATATTAACTGCTTTTAGATATCAAAGAGTAGATGGTTCCCAGAATGCTGGCACTGAGATAAAATAGAGGCAATCTGAACGACCAATGGCCCTGAAGTTTGTTTTAAGATGTGTCCACCTACCTTAACTTGGAAGGATTTGCATAAAAATGCTAAATGTTGGTAGGAACTGGGAGATTTATTTGATGCAGTCTCACTTTGTGTCCCCATTTTCCAATGTTTAACCCACAGCTGGCCTATTGTCCAGGAAAAGGGCAGGCCTGGAATGTGGAGCTCCACGGACCTGCGTCATGGTTATGTTATCTTGGGTAAGTTATTGAGCCTGCTTGAGAACCTGTTCTCTCAGCTGTAAAGGTCTAGAGGATTATTATAAAGCTCCAATAAATGGCAGCTGTACATTTTGTCATTAATTTTATGGATCCATGCCCTACACTTCTCATCTTTTCCCAGTGTTTTCCAAATGGGCAAGCAACAGGGAGAAATTAGTCAGCATGAACCATCCTTTTAATCAGTCCCTTAATAGTGAATACTTGTCAAAAGATTCCACAGTGAAGAGGGTGGTGAAGTCCTGTCCCAAGGGAAGGACTGGAGTATCAGGGAAATCTAACATGAAGAAGAGATGATTCAAGGTCTTATAGCTTGAACCATATGAAATGGATGATAGTCAACCACTTTTGACCTAAACAAATAGCAATTTTATAGGATTCAACATATTACTTGAAAACTTTTTTAGTTATCCCAAGCTTTGTCATGGGATATATAAACTAAATCAGTCCGTTTGGAAACAAAACAGAGACCCATCAATTAGAGATTTACTTGGAAACATAGAATTTGAGATGATTTTTGTACAGCCCAGCTGTCCAGAGATGAAATGAACCACACGAAAAATACTGAGTTCTCTGTTATTAAGGTTGTTCAATAATAGCCTAGACCAGCACATGGTAATTCACACCTCAGATACCACTTTTTACTGTACAAAGTTTCTAGTCCATTCTAACCCTGACATTCTGGGCCTTAGACTAGAATAGTCCAAGAATTATTATTCAACATTGAAATTCAGTTTTTGTGAATTTGAGATGCATATGACAACATGGATGAACCTTGAGGATATTATGTTGTGAGAAACAAGCCAGACACAACAGGACAAATATTGTATGGGTCTCACTAATATGAACTAAATGTACTGAGTAAACTGTATAGAAAACAGATTAGTAGGAGACAGAATGTAGGTTGAAAAGGGAGAGCTGAAGGTGAATGTAAGTAGAATGCTTAATAAGGTTGATTGTAAATATGTGGAAATGGATGGATTTGATGGTAGTACCTTATAATGAATATAACTAACATTGCTGATTTATAAATATGATTGTGATTGAAAGGGGTAGTCTAGGGAGGTTAACGTTAATTGAAAGATAGCTAGAGGATAATCTATGGACTGTATAACATAGTGATTTCGGTGGTGGATGATGGTTTTGGTTAATAATACAAGAATGTTCCTCTATTACAAAGTGTTAAGAATATGGTGACACATGGGAAAAATAGAACTTATAGACTAGAGTTAACGGTAATATTGTAATATTTTGTAACAAAGGCAAAGAACATACTGCATCAATGCTAAAAGAATATGGGATTTAAGTTTTATGAGATGTGAATATGATCAAGCATTTTTTCCCCTTTTTCTTCATTAATAAGTAGACCTTGATCATGTCATTTAACTAATCTGTGCTCATTTTTTCATCTTTTAGAACACTGGAGGAAAAACTGAGTTTGCTTTTAGCATAAAATAAGATAAATGTGGCTGCACAGGATTTTTTATGGTAATGCTTCCATAACTTGTTAAACAGTCTTTTGTCTGTGACTTTATTTTTTGCAGTTGAAATAAATAAAGTTTACTTAAAAATTCAGTTTTCATGATATATAATTTTAATGGTTATAATTAATAGAATATGGAAAGTTCATTAAACATAATTTATATTATATAACTTAATCTTTACTCATATATTTCTAAAAGATCTGAGTGGATGACTTGTCTAAAATAAAAAATAAGTTTTGACATATTAGGAAAAGTATAATTTATAAGTATATTCATAATGTGTCATAAGAATTACATATCTCATCATTCTTTAAATTTTGAGAATTATTTAGCTGAACCCTGACATGAAGGCATATGAAATTCCTTGCTTGTTAGTTTTTTTATTTAAAAAAATTATTAAAATATTCAGAAGAGGCAATCATTCTCTGAAATTCCTGATTAAACTCATATATTCTGCTTGATTTATAACTCATTCTAAATGTGTGGCCCATGCTTTAATGGAGGTTATTTTCCTTTTGGTAAACCCAAGTAAGATGAATGACAATTTCTAAGAATAAAAACAGCCTGACAATAAACAGATGTTTATTCTGATTTTTCATTAATTCCTTCAGTCATCACTTAATCAATAATTTTTAGTTTCTATTAAATGTCAGATTCTATAGCACATAAAGGTAAGCAAAGTCAAATAAAGCATGAGTGTTTTATAACTAAAAGACGTGATACTTCTCCTACTGGGATTTTATTCTATTAAAATGTTATTTTTCAATTTCACTGGCCAGTAAGTTTATGAAAGGCTTAATATTAGACCAGATTATGTGAATAATTCTTCAAGGATATGGTGGCTTCTTCATACCTGCTGAGCTGGAGAGTCCGGTCCAGCTGGACCGAGCAGATGACACCGCTGCCCAGGGAAAGCTCAGCTGCAACCCCCACAGTCCAGCCAGCCTCCTGACAACATCCCCTCCAATGAGATCTCAGAGGGGACCAGCAGTGACCGCAGACCCACCTGCTGATGTTTTCGGGCCTCTTATGGTCCGGTGGCTTGGAACTCTAAGACATTCAAATCAATCAAAAGGAGAAGAAAATCATTAAGACATGAATTTAGTTAACACAACAGTGTATTCTCATCCTTGGCTCTTTCTAGAATCTAGGCTCATTGTAACCAATGAAACTATAAAGAATCAGACGGTGATAGGTTGATTCGCGTCACCTACCAAGACATGCCCAATCCTAACCCGTGATCCTTAATAGGATCTTTGAAGACCCTATTAAGATGATGTTAAACTAAATCAGGATGAGCCTTAACTCAATATGACTGGAATCCTTATATGCTAAGGAAATAGGATATGGAAGGAGAAGCCACAGGAGGAAACAGGAGACACATGTCATGTGCTGGAAGCAGATCAAATCACCACCAGAACAGCACAGACTTTGGAGAAAGTATGGCCTGCCCATATCTTGGTTGTGAACTTCTAGCCTACAAAACCATAAGACGCAAATTCCTGTTGTTTAAGCCAACACGTGTGTTGTATTTGTTAGCAGCCTCAACACAAGGTGAGGTGTAAATGCATAAGCACAAGGCTGGGCCCTCAGTATGTAGGGGTCAAATAAGGTTAAAAGGAGGAGTTTCTGTCTTCCTTGGCAACTTTCATCATACACCATCCTTATGAGAGTATTCTTTTATGATCAGCCAGACAATAAAATGTTTAAATGTTCTCTGGTTGATTTAAAACCACACTGGTCAGAGCTTACATCCTGGAAAGGAGGATTTGCACCAAATTTGTGATACAAAGTTGAAGGTTGAAGAGAACTTTAACACGTTAGCAGAAGGGGCTTTCTCATTTTTGTTTTTGTTCTTCTTTCTTTCATGTATTTTAAAGGTCAACAAAGCTACTTTGAAAGACCAATTAGATTTGACAATTCCCTTCTACAAAAAAAAGAGAAAGAAATATTCCACAAATTGTTGCAACTTTGTCATTGACACTTGTAAAATGTACAGGTTGGGAATGGCATACCAAGATATTAGCATTTTTGGTATTTAATTAATGGTTTGCCTCTAAATTTTATTTTTCAAGCTATTCAGTTCAATTAAACAAATGTTTGTTGATATGCAATAGAAACTGGAGTGACACAGACGTAAATGAGATGGGAAATCTACTCTCAAGCATTTAAACTATGAGAAAGAGATTAATGAGCAAACTGGAAAAGAAAGACTATTAGAGAGGCCAAGCTAAAGAAAAGAAAGATAGAAGGGAGGGAGGAAATGAGGGATGGAGGGAGGGAGGAAGAGAAGGAGGGAAGAAAAGAAGAGAAAGATATTTGATACTGTGCTATGTTATTCCATTCCACTCTTGGCCCAGTTGTCTCTCAAATTTATCCTAGGCTTGTGATCAACACTGTGTTGTTTGTGGATTTGAATTTTACCTTTAACCATTAGCAGCAAGTTATTTAAGCCTCATCTGTAAGGTGGAAACCACTGTTAATATCAAGGCATGTATCATTCTGACTCTTGACAATGACTATTTACACGTTTATTATTTTAGTCTTTACCTCAACATGATCAATTATTTGATTTTTGTAACCTACATTTGTTTTTCTTGTATTTTGCATTTCAAAGTTAGAGTGATTTTAATCTTCCTTTGTTAATTATTTCTGTTTCACCTTCTTTTGTTTCATATATTTTGATGCTATGCTATTCAGCACTAAGAATCAAGCCTTTATAACTTCATTGTGTAACTTCAATAATAAAAATAAATTAGCAGCTTTATCACAGTTCATTGTTTTAACTTACGTTCCTTTGCATTTAAAATCAGTACGCCTATGACAATCTCTCTCCTTATGTATTAATCAGTGTGTTTGTTAGGTGTCTTTTATAAACATTTGGATTTTTTAACAAAATTCAGTCTTAAGGAAAAAAGCAATTAAGTCTGTCCTATTAAAAATGTTAAGAACATAAAATCTTTTTAATGCCAGGTTGAATGTTTGACTCTTAGAGTTTCGTAGTCTGTTAACAATTTTTAAATCTCCCGCCCTCGCCTCCTCCCTCCCTTCCTTCCACAAGCACACGTTTACTGAGCTCCAGGCTCTGGGCTCCGTGTGGTTTAGAGATGTGAACTCATTTAATCCTAATTCCAGCTACGTGCTGGAAGTGCTGCCGTCACGTCCCAGCCCAGGTGAGGAAACCAGCGCAGAGAGACTAGAAACGGCTCTGGGAGACCTCGCTGACAAGCAGCTGCGCAGAACCGGTCCCAGGCCGGCTTCTCCAGGAAGCCCCGGGACTTCCGCGGAAGGCTCGCGGGACCCCGAAGCCGGCCCTGCCCTCGGCCCCAGGGCCGCGAGCTCCGGGTGGGCAGGCCCACGTGAACCAGGCACCCAGCGGGTCCGCGCACAGGCGCGCTTCTGCACAGGGCTCCCGCGTCTTGAGGTGTGAACACGGCGCCCGCTCTCCCAACGGCCAGATCGCTTTCCCGTTCTGGGCCACTGTACCGGCTGACGTGGCTCCTGCCCAAGGCGCGCCCCCTCCTCTCCCTGCGAGCGTGGCCCCCAGACCCCTCTCTGTCCCGGAGGGGCCGTGGCTCTCACGCAGGGCTCAGGGTGCCACCAGCAGTGCCCAGGAGCCCTGGGTCAGGCCCCTCTCCAGGGCACAGGAGGGTCCAGCTGCTTTAATTCTGTCCCCCAACCCCGCCTGCCTTCTGTGTTCACCCTCCCAACTCCTTCCCCTTCTCCCTTCCTATCTCACCCAAATCACGTTGATTCTGCATCGGAATGACCAACGCCCCTTCCTCTCCATTCCCACTGCCCCCGCCTCGATTCAGGTGCTCTACCTCTATCCCTCGGACAGTTATTATGATTATTATTTCTTTTTTATTTATTTATTTATTTATTTATTTTTCCTTTTTATTTATTTATTTTTTATTTTTTTGTTTTTTATTGACTTTGTAATAATATTACATTAAAAATATATATGTGAGGTCCCATTCAACCCCACCCCCCACCCCCCCTCTCCCCCCCCAACAACACTCGTTCCCATCATCATGACACATCCATTGGATTTGGTAAGTACATCTTTGGGCACCTCTGCACCTCATAGACAATGGTTCACATCATGACCCATACTCTCCTCCATTCAATCCAGTGGGCCCTGTGAGGATTTACAATGTCCGGTCATTGTTTTGGGTCTTAGTTTTCATCTGACCAAGAGAATGCCATGTTCTGTGCTTCTGTGAACACAGTCTGGCCAAAACACAGCTTGGTTCGGAAAGCCGAGGGATGCACAGATTGCAGGATGCCATCATGAACGACTCATGCAGTCATCAGTTACCTGCAGGGTTCTTCACGGTGTGAGGAAAGAGTAAAGCAAACCCTGAAGGTTCTTAAGCAGAAGTATGGAATTGCTAGATCACCTGGAAGATTGGTTAGACAAGGGAAAACTGGGTGCAGGAAATAATAATCATTTATTAAGGTATATTCAGATAAGCGAAAACCTGAGATAATTTGTTGCTAGCAAGGATATCAAACAAGAAATATTAAAGGGAGTTTTTCAGGTTGCAATTAAAAGACACTAGATGCTAACTCAAAATCACATGAGAAAATAAAGGGCACTGGTAAGGGTAACTGCCTGGGAGAATTTAACAGAGAATAAATGAATTTTTTCATTTGTAAGACTTTTTTTTCCTCCAATCTGATTTAAAAGGCAATTGTATAAAGCAATAATTTTAAAACTGTGTTGATGGACTTAGAATATATAAAGATGTAATTCATACAGCAAATGAGCACAAAGGAGGGTGGAAGGAGCAGAGGTACATAGGAACAATATTTTTGTATAATACTGAAATTAAATTGGTGTTAATCCAAAATAGGCTATTGTAAATTGTTAGTTATATTCCATAGTTTTAACCACTAAGAAAATAACTTAAAAAAAGATCATTTATCATGATAAACGACCCTTAATTTCTCTATTTTACCCAATGAAAGCAGAATGGAGGTAAAAAGAACAAAACAGATATACGATACCTAAAAAAAACAAAGCAAAATAGCAGATTTATATCTATCTTTATCAGTAAATACACTGCATTCAATGAATGAAATACTCTAATCACTAGGGAGAAATTGACAGAATGGATTTAAAGATATGGTCCAAATATATACACAAGAGGCACAATTTAGATGTAAAGACACCAATAGAGTGAAAATAAATGGAGCTAAAACAGTGTTTATAGGGAAAATATAATTATAAAAAACTATATTTTTAAATAAAGATCTCAAATTCAGTAACGCAACTTCTACCTTAAGAAACCTTAAAAAGAAGAACAAGCTAAGACCAGAGCAGGCAGAAGGAAGGAAAAAATAAATATTAGAGCATAAAAAATAAGAGTAGAAAAACAAGAGAGAAAATCAACAAAACCAAAAGTTGTTACTTAAAAAAGATAAAAAATTTAACAAACTTTAGCTAGAATGATAAAGGATGACATGACAAAAATCACTATTGAAATAAAAATTATGATAAGAGAATGGCATGAAAAAATCTCTATGCCAACATATTAGATAACTTAGAAGGAATGGAAAGATTCCTCAAAAGACACAGACTACTGACACAGATATCAGAAGAAATCAGAAAAGATCTACATTAAGAAAAGAGATCAAATCAGTAATCAAAAAACTTCCCACAAAGGGAAATTCAGGCCCAGATACTTCATTGTGAATTCTGCCAAATATTTAAAGAATTCACACCAATTCTACAAATTTTTCCAAAAAGTAAAAGAGAAAGGAACACTTCCCAACTAATTTTCTGAGGACAATATTACTGTGATATTAGAACAAGACACACATCACAAGAAAGGAAAAACTGCATACCTATATCGCTTCTATAGACCCAAAAATCCTTAACAAAATATTAGGAAACTATATCCAGCAACATATAAAAGACTTACAAATCATGACCAAGTGGGATTTATCACACAAATGCAAGGTTGTTTCACATGTGAAAATCACTCAATGTAATTTACCATATTAAAAGAATGAAAGACCAAAAAAAATCCACTTAATCATCTCAACAGACTTAACCAAAGCATTTGGCAAATTTCACCACCCTGTCATGATAAATTATTCAAAAAACTACAAACAGAGAGTACTTCCTCCACCTGATGAAAGCCAGCTGCAAAAATCCACAGCTGGCATCATATTTAGTAGTAAAGGACTGAAAGTTTTCCCCCTAAGATCAGGAAAAAGGTAAGGATATTTGTTCTCACCATCTCTATTCATTATTACACTGGTGGCTTTAACCAGGGCATTTAGATAAGATAAAAAAGCATCCAAATGGGAAAGGAAGAAGCAAAATTATCTTTAGTCATGGATGAAATGATCACATACATAGAGAATCCCCTCAAAACTATTAGAACTATTAAATGAGCTCACCAATATTGTAGGATATATTGTTATAAGATAAACATAGAAAAATCAACTATTTATATACATTAACAATGAAGAATATGAAGAATATGAAAATTAAAATAAAATAATTCCATTTATGGTAGAATCAAATATACTAAAATACTTAGAAATAAACTTCAAGAAATAAGTGCAAGCCTTGCTCACTAAAAACCACAAAATATTGTTGAAAAAAATTCAGAAGACCTAAATAATTGGAAAAGACATTCTATGTTCATGGATCAGGACTTAATAGTGTTAAGATGGCAATAATTCCCAAATTGATGTGTTGAATCAATGCATTCCATAATGAAATCCCAGCTGCTTTTTTCTCAGAAATAGAGCAACAAATTTAAAAATCCATATGGAGATGCAAGGGGACCCAGAATCATTAAACCAATCTTAGAATAAAATTAAAAGGATTTACAATTACCTATTTCAAAAATGTTTACAAATACATAATAATTGAACATGTTTGATACAGACATAAGGATAGAAATATAGATCAATGGATTGGAGCTGAAAGCCTAGAAATAAACCTTATATATTTATAGTCAATAGCTTTTCATCAAGGAAGCCAAGAAAATTCAACTGTGAAGGGATAGTCTTTTCTAAAAATTAGATACCCACATACAAAATAATTAATTTGGATCCCTACCCCACACCATAAACAAAAATTAAGTCAAAATGAATCAAAGAACATTATGTAAGTGATAAATTATAAAACCCTTAGAAGAAAGCAGAGACATAAATCTTCATGACTTTAGACTAAGTTATATTTTCTTAGCCATGACACCAGAAACACAAGTGACGTAAGAGAAATTAAGCATGTTTGTGTTTCAAAAGACTCATCAAGAAAGTGAAACAGTGACCCACAGTTGCTAATATCTGATAATGGATTTGAATATGGAAATGTCTAAAGAACATTGATAATTTAATTATAAAGAAGAAAAGCCAATTAACAAATGAGAAAGAGACTTATTTCTCTAAGTAAGACATACAAAGGACCAATAAACTTATGAAAACTGTTCAGGATCATTAGCCATTAGGGGAATAGAAATCAAAACCTCAGTGAAATACCCTATCACATCCACTAGGATGGCTGTAATAGAGAAGATTGTTGAAAAAAATGTGGAGAGACTAGAACTCTGATGCATTAGAGATGTGGAAATGTAAAATGGTGCAGGTATTGTGGAAATTATTTTGGCAGTTGTTGACAAAGTTATAACTAGAATTACTGTGTTACCTAGCAATTCCACTCCTAGGAACATACCCAAGGGAATTGAAAACACATGTCCATAAAACCTGTACATAAATGTTCATAGCAATACTATTCTTAATAGCCAAAGAGTAGAAACAACTCAAATGTCCATCGACAGATGAATGGTTAATTAAAATATGATCTAGAGATCAGTGGAATATTATTCATCCTTACAAAAGGAACAAAATACTGACTTATGCTTCAACATGAGTGAACCTCAAAAACATTATGCCAGACATAAAAAGTGACAAAATGCATTATTCTATTTACGTAAATACCGAGAACAGGCAAAGCCATGGACACACAAAGTAGATTAACGGTTACCAGAGACTGGGGATGGATCATGGGGACTGACTGCGAATGTGTAAGGGACTTCTTTTGGGGTGATGAAAATAGTCTGGAATTAGCGGTGATGGTTGGATAACTTTATGAATATATTAAAACCACTCAACACGATTTTGAAAGACTGATTTTTATGATGTGTGAATTATGTCTCAAAAATTAATTAATTAAAAAGAAAACATTGCTGGGAAAATTTTTTTTTTCTCTCTTCAATTGATCCAGGCTCAGCCAGTCAAGCATTTGGGGAGCACTTGGGGAGGCTGGCTAGAAGGGAGAACCTGGCAGAGCAGGTCCTTCTGGGAATAGCAGCCAACATGCTGAACGAGCAGCTCCCACAGGACAAGCTTGGGTTCAAATGGATGTGCCACCATCCAGGCTAATGTGTGGACCAGGTCCTCTGGCTGAGCCTGGAACACTGAACCTGTGCCAGCTGCCCAAATGTCCGTGAAATAAAGAGTTGTCTTCTTTTCATCATTTCAGTGACAAGCTGACTCTTCCTTCCATTAAGAAGCATAAGGAATTTCAAGCACACAGCTGTCAGACTGTCAGAAAAAACAAACACATAAAAACTGTATAAATCTGCTGCACCCTACTGTCCTACTCCCTGATCAGTCCTGAAGGCAAAGAGGTTTGGAGCTACCCGGCTCCCTGCTAAGCCTCTGCAGGAATCAGGACATCAACCATGATATGTGATTGCAATGTCCAAATAAAGACCTGGGGGAAAAATTGAATAGGCCACTCTCTGAAAATTCTTGTCTTGGAATCATTTAAGTAGTGTCCTAGAGAAGCACAGAATAACGCCTCTGTTTGCACAAAAAACACATACTCATTTAGAGAAAGTTCAATTTATTCTTGAAAATAATGTTTGGAGTCGTGCTTAATCACTCCCCTTTCTCGGCAAGTATTTTGCCACTTGGGTAGAGCCCGCGGCTTCCAGACGAGGCTGCTGGGCCTCAGGCTTAAAATGATTTTATGCTCTTTCTATTCCTTGAGCCATGTAGTCCTTAGGACATCAATTGAGTGGTCCTTAATATTTTAAACGCTCATTTTCTGCACAGTTATGTTTCAATTCCCCAAAGAGAAGTCGTATTTAACTAAGTGAAATAGCAATGAAAATTCACCTGACTCCACTTCTAGTGATGCTCTGTCCCTGTTCGATCTCATAATGCTGGAGATGGCCCAATAGCTGGTCATTAACCTTTTCAACTTAATTCTTGAATAATCCATAGCAACCCATAAACACAAGACCCACAACAGGAAAAGGCATCCAAACCCCTTCTTGAAAACACAATTCAGGATGTTAGAAGCAGAAAGAGCCCAGAACAATCATCGCGGTTTACTGGGGCAGCAATATAAAATAAAGGTGCATGTATGCGTTCCAAGTGTGACCATTAATTCTCAAGTCTGTTCTGGGAAAATGTTCCATTGGGCTTCCTACTTCCTATTAGTGGCCTGACAATAAAGCTAGACTGTTAGCTCTAGTTTTATCAGATTCATCCACAACATACGGTAGCACTTTAAATAAAGGCAGGGTGTACCCCTGATAATACCCATAAAACGGGGCTGACTTTTCTCAGACTCTGAGGCACCAATTCTCTACAGAGCTGGACCATGTGACATGGACAGGAACTTTTATTGGCGCCTACCAGAGCAATCTGTGTTTGAATCAATTTCCTGGCCATGCATTATAAAGTTTGTGGATTTCTACACCAGCAATTATAGAAAAGTAAGCCCTAGTTAAATCACTTGACCCAAGAATGTGTACAGGTTCATGGGGAAACCATCCTTGAACACTGAAAAGCCACTGGTTGTGTTGAGATTCTCAGCCCAACAGGATTTCCTCCTACCCCAGGGAGGCAGGTAGTACCTGGGTAGAAACCCCAGAAGAGAGGCAACATTCATCCCTGACTGATCTTCCACACTGGAGTTTCATTCAAAATCTCTATGTAGTGTGATTGCTATAGACACTTGGAAACAAAATAGATCACACTTTGCCACTATCACAACAAATATATTTGTTTATATAAATCTTACATTGCAAATAATGTTTCAAAGCTGCCTGAGCTTAGAGTAGACTTAATTTTATTATCTCACTTATGATAGTAGTCTCTTTAACGTGTTAAATGCAAGAAGCCAATCTTTGCAATGGTGTCCTATTTCATTGGTCGTTATATATATTTAAAAAAATTTTTTTAAATTTATTGAAATGTATCACTCACACATAAACATACATAAACAATAAGTGTATAATAGTTGTGAACTTACAAAACAGACATATATAACGTCAAACAAACATATATAATATCTCACCCTACCACCAATAACTTACATTGTTTTTAAATTTTTTTAACTAATGATTAAAGAGCATTGTGAAAATATTACTACTGAACAAAGTAGTTTTCCCCTAACCAATCCAATTTTTATTATCTTTATATCATTTATATATGAACAGACATAAGCAATTAAATATATAGTAAAAATTGTGAACTTACAAAGCAAACATGCATAACATCATACAGGGGGCCCATAAATCAACCCTCCACCAATTCCTTGCATTGTCATGAGAGGTTCGTTACAAACTATGAAAGAACACAGTCAAAATCTTACTACTAATCATAGTTTTTATCTTACGTTCGGCATGTTTTCCCCCCAAACCACCCTATTATTATTTTTTAAACATATTTTTTTATGACGGAAGTTGTAAACTTATAAAACAATCATGCACATGCGCAGAATTCCCAAACAACACTTCTCTGTCAACATACCACAATGTGGTGTGTCATTTGTTAGAGATAAAGTAACATCATCGGATTGTTACCATGTCTGTAGTGTACATTTGGCTCACATTTTCCATACTGCCTCAGTATCAACACAATACATCTTTTGCATAGATGCAAGCGTATTATATTATTACTACTAACCACAGTCCATAGGTCACTCCAGCTGTATTTTTCCCATGTTTCTCCACATTCCCATCACCTTGCAGTAGTGATATACATTTGTTCTAGCTAACAAAGGACACTCTTGCATCTGTACCATCCACCACAATTCTCACCCACCTCTTGATTTACTGTGCTATCCAGTTCCTAGATTATTCTCAAGCATTCTGTCAGTTGGCATTTATATAACTAGACTACCATTTTCAGTCACATCCCCATTTATAAACTAGCTGTCACTCACTGTGTGTTACCATCCACTCTATACATTTCCACACTTTTACAGTAAAGCTAGTTAAAACTTCTACATGCATTAAACATCAGTAGTCCTTTCAGTCCTTTTCTTATCTCCTTTAAGAATCCACCAACTACCACCAGGTCTTGAAGATATTTTCCAATAATTTCTTCTAGAAGTTTTATGGTTCTTGCTTTTATTTTCAGTTATGGATGTCCAATTTTTTCAGCACCGTTTTTTGAATGGATTGTTCTGCCTGAGCTGTGTAAGTTTGTGAGTTTGACAGGCTTGTCAACAATCATTTGACCATACCTCTCAGGGTCTGTTTTTGAAACACAAACTGGGTTCCATTGGTCTATTGTGTCTGTCTTTAGGCCAGTACCATGTTGTTTTTACCAAAATAGGTGGGTATTATGATTTAAAGTCCGGAGATGAGAGTTCACTTTTCCTTTTTATGATGTTTCTGGCTATTCAGGACTCCTTACCCTTCCAAATAAATTTAATGATCATGTTTTTAATTTTTTCTTTAATGCTGGTGGAATTTTTATCACGGTTGCATTAAATCTGTATATCAGTTTGAGTAGAATTGACGTCTTAATGATATTTAGTCTTCCCATCCATGAAATTGGAATGTTCTTCCAGTTATTTAGAGGGTTAGGGTTTTTTGATTTGTTTTAACATTGAGTTGCAGTTTTCTGAATACAAGTGCTTTACATCATTGGTTAAGTTTATTCCTGACTGTTTGAGTTTTATCTGTCATATTTTATTTTTACCACTCTTGACATTTTTAGTTACTTTTATTGATATAATCTTCATTTCTAGACTCTCTTCCAGGCCTCTCTCTCCTGTCTTTTCTTTTCAGACTCTAGCACACCCTTTAGTTCTTCCTGAAATTCTGGTTTCTTGTTTAGAAATTCTCTCAGTTTCTGTTTATCTGTGAATGTTCTAATTTCACCCTCATTTTTGAAAGACAGTCTTGCTGGATATAAGATTCTTGGCTGGAAGTTTTTCTCTTGTAGTATCTTAAATATATCGGACCACTGTCTTCTTGCCTCCATGGTTTCTTGTGAGAAATCAGCACTTAATCTTAGTGTGTATCCCTTATATGTTATGCATTGCTTTCTTCTTGCTGCTCTCAGAATTCTCTCTTTGTCTTAGGCCTTTGACATTCTGATGAGTATGTGTCTTGGAGTTGGTCTATTTGGATTTTTTCAGATGGGAGTACACTGTGCTTCTTGGACAGGGATATCTATGTTCTTCAATAGAGTTGGGAAATTTTCTACCATTATTTCTTTAAATATTCTTTCTGCCCCTTTTCCCTGCTCTTCGCCTTTTAGGACACCCATGACACGTATGTTTGCAGGCCTTTTGCCATCATTTAGTTCCCTGAGAGCTTGTTCAATTTTTTCCATTCTTTTCTTCATCTCTTCTTTTGTATGTCACTTTCAGAGGCCAGTTCTTCAAGCTCACTAATCCTTTCTTCTGCCTCCTCAAATCTGTTATTATATGATTCCAATGATTTTAATTTCATTGATTGCACCTTTCATTCCCATTAGATCTGCTATTATCTATGTATGCTTTCAAATTCTTTTTTGTGCTCATCCAGTGTCTTCTTAATATCCTTAATCTCTTTAGCTATCTCGTTGAATTTATTAAGGAGATTTGTTTGAACATCTACAATTAGTTGTCTCAACTCATTTATGTCATCTGGAGGCTTATCTTGTTCCCTTAACTGGGCCATAGCTTCCTGTTTCTTGGTGTGGATTGTAATTTTTTGTTTGTGTCTTCTCATCTGGTTTACTAGAGTATTTATTCTGGTGCTGTTTTTCTCTTTAGTTTAGGGCTTCCCATCCTTTCTTCCTTGCTGGTTGTGCAGTAGGAGCCAAGCATGTAGTTTGTGCTGTAAGCTGTGGAGGCTCAAGCTGCCCTCATTGTGCCAGGGACCAATGAAGCTTTTTCCAACTTTCTCTTTTGCCAGGGGCAGGGACAGACCCACAGCTATGTGGCATAATCCATGTGCAGGCCTAGACTGTAGTTGCCCAGAGAGACTGATGAATCTTCACATCCCTTTCTCCCCTGCCTGGGACAGGGATGGAGCTGTAGGTGTGGGCAGCAATTTATGCAGTGCAGGTCCAAGATGACTGCAGTTGCCTGGTAGACTTCTGATTTTCAGTCTATGCTGGCTAAATTTACCTGCAATTACCTGTATAGGCTGGTGCAGGGCTCCTTAGCCTCCACCCCACCAGAGGCGGGACTGAAACCTAAGTGGGCCGCAGGCTGATCTGCATGAAAGAAACTGGTATCTGCCAACACTGAGAGTGTCAGTCAGCCTGGCTTCCCCTCAGGCTGGGGGCGAAGTCAGAATGGCAGCTACTGGCCTCTTTCTGACTTGGGCTGGTTCTCACCCCAGCTATTGCCAGGGTTATCTCTTAACCAGCCGAGCCTACCAATCAGTAGCTGGAATCAGCTGCCAACCATCTCCTCCTCCCCTGCTTCTGGGAAATGGAGCTTTCAATTCCAGCCACAGAGCAGCTCCTGGGTGGCTCATGCTGCCAGATAGGCTAATCACCGGCCTCCACGGTTTGGCCGGTAACTTCTTAAAGAGGCTGGCTTAGGTCCCTGCAGCTTCCTCCCTGCTGGAGGTGGCTCTGGGGCCTAGGCTAGACCTGCATTATGATGTGAATGGGAAGAAGCTGGTCCCCACCAGCACTGGGATTCTCAGTCCACCCACTTCCCCTCGTGGCAGGCATGGAGTTAAGATGGCGGCTTCTGGCCTCTTTCTGACTTGGACAGGCTCAGGCTCTACCTATTCTCAGGATTATACTGTAGCCCACTGAATTTCCTCATCATAGCTGAAATTGATGCCCAACCGTCTCTTCCTTCCCCGTTTTGGGGAAGTGGAGCTTTCAATTCCAGCCGCGGAACAGCTCCCGAGGCGGATTGTGCCTCCAGTGGAGGATGGGCACCGGTCTCTGGGGCATGGAGTGCTCTTCTCTGCAGATGGGCATTCTCCTCCTTCCATTCCCCCAAGGACGTTGCAGGATGCTCTTCTGGTCTCCTGGAGCCCCAAAATAGGTGCTTCCGCTACTCCAGAGAGCTCTGGGTGTTTGCTGACTGCCCTGTAGCAGGAGCTGACTCTAGGAGCTACTTATTCCACTGCCATCTTGCTGGTTGTCCCTGGTCATTATATTTTGCTATAGAATATATAAAAAAATTTTTTTTTCCTTTGTCCTGTTTAGACAGTGCTGAAATTCACTTTTGCTTTTAGGTCTGCGCCCTTTAAAAAAATTCCCAGGCATGAGATTACTAAGTCAAGAGATCTGTATATTTAGAAAAAGTTATAAAGGAGTATTTTTTATTTCAATATCTTTCTTTCAAAATGCGATGACCAAATTAAAGTGCTATCTGAAACATGGGTATACATGAACTTCAATACAACTCATTGGCATTTAAGTGTTATTATTAATAGTCATCTATTGCAATTGATAATTGATTTATAAAATTAAGAAAACAAAACTTATTAATTTGAAACTTTTATATGACTAGTGAGAATAAACATTCTTCTGCTAATTTGTCTAATGAGGTCTTCCTTGTTTCATTCATTTCAATGTGCTTATTTAAATATTATAACCATCAGTATTTTGACTGTTACATTTGAAATAAATATATCTACTCAGCTGTTAATATATTTCAGTTTATTTTTATAATTGATCTTTAGGCAGTAAGTAAACTGAATTTTTAAAGTTACATTTTAAATGTTTCCCAATATGATGTTTTCTTAAGGAATCTTTAAGAAAAGAAGTTGTTGAAAAGTACTGAAAAAATTATCTAAACCATTCTGCCCAAACAGTCAGGGACAGGAGAACTCAGCAATCCCTTAAATTTGAAGTCCAGAAGTGGTGGCAGAGATGATTCTTTGCAGCTTTTCCTACTTCCCAACCTCTTATTTTCAGTTTTTTAGAGAGTATTTAAAATATAAGTGTGCCACGAGCCTTATGGGTACATTCCAAGGTGTAATTTTGCTGGGCACTTGTAAAGCTACTTGACTGTAACTTTGAATCAGTTTTCTGCTTTCAAAAATATTATGTGATTCACAGGCCAAATAAATATGCTTTGCTTTGCTTTTTAAAAGAAAAAAATTACCTCTGCTTCACAAATTGCTCATGAATAACTGGGCATTAGAAATTAACAGAGAATGTAAAAGCAGAAAAAAAATATCAAACTTGCCAGATAAATGATTTTGACACGGAAAGATTCCTTTGTAAATAGGCAATCTTCGAATAAGAATCTTATATATTGTCAGTGGGATTACAAATTTTCAATACCTTTTTAGAGATAATTTGACTTATATGTAAGAATCTTCAGAAAAGATTGTTGCTATCATTTGATTTAGCCATTCTACACTTAGCAATTTATCTTAAATAAATAACCTCAGGAGCAAACAATAATATGTCCAGAGAGCTTCAAGGCAGCTTGGCATTGGCATGATTCATGGACCTTTATTTTGGTATATTCACAGAAGAAATAATCTGCCATTAAAATGATATATTTGAAGAATATTCAAGGACAATATTTCACTTGCAGTGTTGTCACATTTTCAAAAATCTTTAAGATAATTCACAATATTTCAGATCAATTGCTATTTGTTTACATTGTGATAACATACATATAACACAAAATGTTTCATTTTAACCATTTTGTAAGTGTACAATTCAGTGGCACTAATTATATCCCAATGTTGTGCTGTGTCACCATCTAACCATTATCAAGACTTTCTCAACACCTCAAGCAGAAACTCTGCACCTATTAAGCAATAACTCCTTGTATACAACCAACTCCCACTCCTTTAACTGCTAATCTTTCTGACTGAATTTGCTTATTCTAGATACTTCACACAGTTTTTCTCCTTTTGTGCCTGGCATATTTCACTTAGCATGATGTTTTCAAGGTTCATTCATGTTGCAGCATGAATAAGAACTTCATTCCTTTTTGTGGCTGAACAATATTCCATTGCGTCCATAAACTACAATTTCTTTATCCATTCATCTGCTGGTGGACCTTTGAGTTATTCCCACCTTATGGCTATTGTGAAAAATGCTGCTATGAACTTGATGCAGAAGTATCTGTTCGAGTTCCTGCTTTTAATTCTTTTAAGTATATAACTAGAAGTGGAATTGCAGAGAATTTGTTTAACTTTTGGAGAAATTACCGAACTGTTTTTGCCACAGTGGCTGCACCATTTATCATTCCCACCAACAATGTACCAATTTCCCCACATTCTCACCAACACATAATATTTTCCATTTTGAAAAATAATAACCATCCTTTGAGGGTGAAGTGGTACCTAGCTGTGATTTTCATTTTCATTTCCATGATGATTAATGATGTCGAGCATCTTTTCATGTGCTTATTGGCCGCGTGTGTATAATACTTTGGCACAATGCTAAGTCCTTTGCCCATGTTTTTAATTGGGTTGTTTGTCTTTTTGTTTTTCAGCAGTAGCAGTTTCAGTCTGCCCTTGATTCCCAACAATTCAGGTCCTAATTGTATCCTGATTTTGAGAAACCCAGTGATAAATCCCCACTCTTCTCTGTGTGCCAGTTATGAAACTATTGCTCCCTTTAGCCCCTGACGTGCTGGGGCTGGGAGTCTGCAAGCCACACTCCTGCTTGGCCCTGTTAGGTGTGTCAAGGCAGATGCGATAGGATAGGGCAAGGCTGGGAGATGGAAAGGGATTCACTACTTTCTCTCTGCTTTCTCATTTTTTTCCCCAGGGACTTCCTGTTCCTGGGAGCATTACCTGGTAATGGTTCTTCTCTCCAGCAGCAGCAGTTTCTTCCTACAGTAGTAGCTTCGTTCAGCTTTGACTTTTCTCAGCACCAGCAGCTGATGCCCCATCTTCAGAGATAAAGGTCCCCTACCTCCCAGGGGCCCCTTCTACAGGTGTCTAAGTTTTAATTATTCCACCCTCTTCCCTTTTGTTCACCCAGCCCTCAAGATAGTGGCTGCAGCCTCCACCATTTGTTAGTGTTCTTTCTGTGTGTTTCGGTTACTCATTTAACACCTCTTACAGTAATACTTTATACTGAATCTCTCTATGCAAACGACTTGTGTGTTTCTGTTTTCTGACTGAATCTGAATAACGCCAAGCTGCCCAGCGCTGGCGGCCGACCTTTCTTTTTTAACCATCACTCATAGCACTTCGGTGTTTGGAGTCATGTTCTCTAAATCTGTTTTATATCTTATCTTACCCACTACTAACAGGTAACAAAACATTCTATCTTGGTGCCTTTAGCCTTGCTTATGAAGACTGTCCTGAATGACTTTCTAGACAACAATTGTCCCTACGTCAGCCTTTTACCAGAAGGAGGCAATGCCTGCTCTGCCTCATCTGAGAACAAAAGACTGCACTGCTAATATCTGTGTGTGTTTCATCAGATAAGAGCCCTTTCTTTAATGACATTCAAAGTGGTCCTTCAGCATTTTCAGGATTTGGAGTTGTCCTGGGTGGTGCTGCAGGGACGGATGCTGGACTCTGTGTGTCCTGCTGTGGCCCACTGGTGGACTGGGGAGAGTGTGTACTACAATGTGGACCACTGTTCATGTGGTGCAGCAGAACTCCAGAAGGTATTCGCCAGGTGCAGTGGATGTGCTGCGATGATGGAAGAGGTTGTTGATATAGGAGGGGTGGGGTGGGTGGGGTAGGGGGTATATGGGGACTTCATATTTTTTAATGTAACATTTAAAAGAAAATAAAGAAGAAAAAAAAGTAAAAAAAAAATGACCTTTCATTTAATAAAGAAAAAAACAAAAAACAAAAACAAACAAAAAGTGGTCCTTTAGCTTTAGACTGAAAAATATATATCAGAATAATAATTTGGGAATAACTGATGCTCCTCTCTGAACTGGGTGTACACAATTTTCTGAAGCATCAGTGCATGTGTAGGGCCAGAAATATAGAGGTAGATTATGGAGAGATCTGGAGAGAGTTATGGACATAGGTACATCCTTAAATGTGAATATATGAGTACAGCTGTGTAGAAAAGGTTAAAACAAGCACACGAATGAGTTGTAGTTTGAGGCACCTCCTTCATTTTCTCTCTCAAGACTGGGAGGAATGCTCAGCATAGCCCATGGAATGAGCCTTTAGTCATAGCCTTGTTTCTAGACCTTTCTCTGCTCCATGGTTTTGTGCCATTCCAAGTCTTTGTCTACATTCCACAATAATACCTGTTGATTCATATTCAATGGTTTCCTTTCTTAAACCACAGACATGGTATTAAAGTGGATAATTCTTTCTGTCAGCAATTAGTGGAGTTATAAATAAATCTATTATTAGTTGCATGCCTGAAATTAGCCACTTATTATTATCAAGCACCAGCTGGTGATGCAACCAGAAAAAGACCTTGAATAAAAGGGGAAATGGTAAAGACAAATGAGTTTTTCTGGCTAAGAGACTTCAAAATGAGGTAGGAGGTTATCAGAGGGTTTGCACTTATGCAAGTCTCAGCAGGATCTCAGAGACAGCCAAACTAGATATAACCACAGGTAGTGGTGCTCCTATGGGCTATGGAGACACCCAGGTTCTATGGTCATGGCAGATGGCTCTGGAGTTCAGTGCCTTGCCAGTGGGCTCTACTTTGGAATTTGTGCTCCTGAGTGTGATGGAGTTGGACTCAGATGTGACCTTTATATACAAGCCTCTTCTGTCACTTTTACTGAACCTGTGGTTGGGGTTGGGATTGGTGTATGCTCAGGAGACTTGAAGGCTGTCCATGTGCCTGCTGGGCCCTGAGCCTTATTAGAGTTGCAACACCTGCTCTCTGGTTCATTGGACTTACCCAAGTCAGTTAACAGGGATATGAGGATGGCCAACCACCACACCAGGGAACCGAAAGAGTCTACATCTGTAAGAAGGAGAATCTCAGCCCATCAGCCATGTAAGATCTATACCCTCTGTTGATTTGAGGTGGAATGGACGTCACCATCCCATGGTCCTCAGGAGGGAGGAATAAAATATGGATTAGAGTGGATTTACTGGTATTCAACTGTAGAATTATTGTGACTCTAGCAACAGAAGAAACTGTACCATTGATGTGGAGACAGTAGCCATGGGAGTTTCTGAGGG